>NC_086234.1:30260000-30477500 GCF_036321145.2 Pelmatolapia mariae | reverse complement strand
AGGCAGTTTGGTTCAACGTCGTCACAGAGAAACAGATGAATTGGTAGAAATGTTTTAAACACGACTCTTACAGTTTATTGTCAGGACTTAAAGGAAGACCAAGTAACCTCTGAGGGAAGAGATGCAACAAACCGCCATGTTAGCCAATCGACATTCACAATTTAGAGTCGGTGCTAACACTTAAAGCCAGCAAGCCCTACATCCACAGCTGCCTCACACTACAGGGTCACTTTACTAACGTTCAATCTCCAGCTGCTCTCAGGTGTGTAGCATGTTACAGAAACAGCAGCTGTTACAGGTTCAACCAAACACTGAAACAGCTGTGGCTGCTGCGGCCCACACAGACGCTGGCTCAGCCAACAGGGAGCTTTAACCACCCACGGCATGCATTTTTAATTTCTCTTGGATATTTGGTCACATTGGGGCCCCATCAATGTAAAAACAAAGAATTACCAGATTTTTTTTTTTTACCTTATTTTTGTTTTTAAGAAAAATAAGAGCCACATATGAGGATATTCGTTTAAAATTTTGATAGAACAGCAGCAGTATGATGTCCTCGTGAGTGGATATCAGGCCCTTGTAGAGCAAAATTCAATATTTTGGTCTAAATAACCCAAAATGTGATGTCCACATATGTGGACGCCAGGTCCTAAGAGGTTAAACCTGTCCTAAAGCTTAGGCCACAGCTAAGCTCAGGAGCTAATTATAAAGCAATAGGTACCTTACTAGGAGACCAGTTTGTTTCCTTCTGGCTGTCCCTTTCTATTTTAAGCTTTTACTCAAGATTTGGAATAAGTTACATCGTCTTTCTTGAAGTCTTGATTGGAAATCTTCATTTTTCTTGACAATAAAAAAAAAAAAATCATCTCTGTAATACAGAAAATAATACATTTGTCAACTATGTGTCACAGTAACCAGTACTGCCTGTGTACTGGGAGAGAGAGCTCCTCACAGTGATATTTAAGGCCCTTTCAGACACGCAGTGAGGTGTAGCTGAACTTTTACTTCTCCACAGTGAGATCAGTGTGTGTGACAGCTAAGAGGAATGTGCTCAGAGAGAGATCAGTCTTTCTGATTGGGAAATGCATCAGTCTAATCATACTGTAAAATAGAAACATACGCGTTTAGGGCATTCTCTGAGGCGAGCAATAACAAACAGGTCCAGGAGACAGAGTCATTCCTCCGGCTGTGCCCATGTGCATTCAGACTTATGAATTGTTGAAAGGGCAACGTTATTGTAAATGAGCTGGCCCATTAACATCACAACTGCAACAGAAAAGTGAGTGCATGTCTGAAAGGGACTTAAGCTGTGTGTTATCTGTGTCTCCTGATGCTCAGCGGGCGCATACAAAGGCAAAGCTTCTGCTGAGAACGACCCGTCTCAGTTTTTAATAAAAACCCAATTGAAACAAACTACCTCCAGATAGCAGCAGTGAGAAACTACAGGAAGCAGGAGAGGATCTAAAGCTTGTTGAATGGCAGTAACATTGACTTTACTTCTTTAAAAAGTCTTGGACGAGTAGACAAGTATTCGACACCAGGTGTATTCTCGTTTTGGACACAGTTAAAGAGAAACCTGAATAACAAAATGTGACGCAGATCTGCCACACTGGCCGACTTGCCCTGGTTGCAGTCCAGTTGGTTTTGCAGGCGTGAGTGTTTCCAGACGGAGATGACCTTGGGGCGTGCCGCAAGGGGGGGAGTGTCTGGTTTAGGACTGCTGGCTGTTCCACTGGTTGGCCATAGGCCTGCGGAGCAGCTCCTCCACATGACGAGCCACATCCATGGTGTCCTCGAGATCAAAGTCCCCATCGGGATCCAACATGCCGTCAGCCCTGACAGGACAGCAGCGAAGATGGTCAATGGAAAACAATGTTAAAGCATCTTCATGGATGGTTTACATTCCTGAATGAAGCAGTATCAACAAAGACATCCAAAACTAGTATTGATAGTTTGCATTGTTTACAAACTGTCTGGACTAGGCTGTAATTCATTATTATCAGGAAGTCCTAAAAACTCCCTGAAAAGCCTTCAGTTAATCCAAAATGCTGCAGCAAGAGTCCTGACAGGGACTAGAAAGAGAGAGCAGATTTCTCCTGTATTGGCTTCCTGTTAAATCCAGAATTCAAAATCCTGCTCCTCACATACAAGGTCTTAAATAATCAGGCCCCATCTTATCTTAATGACCTTGTAGTACCATATCACCCTATTAGAGCACTTTGCTCTCACACTGCAGGCTTACTTGTTCCTAGAGTATTTAAAAGTAGAATGGGAGGCAGAGCCTTCAGTTTTCAGGCCCCTCTTCTGTGGAACCAGCTTCCAGTTTCCACTCCTGCCTGAGTTATGCTGCATTATGTGTAAGCTGTCTCTTCTTCAGTCACCTTTTTCACTCACTATGTGGTTACATGCCACTCTGCGTTTAATCATGGTAAATGGTCTGTATTTGTATAGCGCTAAGGACCCCAAAGCGCTTTACACATCCAGTCATCCACCCATTCACACACACATTCACACACTGGTGATGGCAAGCTACATTGTAGCCACAGCCACCCTGGGGCGCACTGACAGAGGCGTTTCCATTATTAATCACTGGCTCTTTTCCACAGCGTGTCTTTCTCCCGTCTTCCTGTAGATTATTGTTTTAAATATCAGCATGATGATTATTACCACAGAATTTTGTTACATGAAGCAATGATCATGTGTGTACATGCTTTGCTGCCAAACCTCAGTGTTCTTGGTGAATCTGACTTAAGAAGAACAAAACGTTTCCTGGATTTATGAAGGTTATGAAGTACTACTGCACAAATGTCAAAGGCATTCTGACTAATTTTGTGTTTTCACATGTTTCTAAGAGTTTTATTAAATATATGCACACGTGCAAAAAGAAAGCCGCTTACATGGGAGGGTAGACATTGAAGTTGTTAGGGTGGGTCACAGAGGGAGAAGCAGTCTGGTCCATGAATGCAGTAGCTCCTGCACTGGGTTCAGGGTTCGGGGTGGTGAATCTATCAGAGACATGGCCACACTTTACTTTAGCCTACTGCAGCATTACTAAAAGAGCACATTTTACAATGATATTCACGGAAAAACAAACATTTTTATTTATATTACTAATATATTTATATTCAGGTTAATATTTAGACAATATTGAGTTGAGTGGTTTATAAGTTTTGAGTGCAGATATCAACATTATTCTTATTTTGACTGCAAAAAAAGAGCGAGTGGAGAACAGAGAGAACAACATGGTTAAGAAACAGCTGCTGCACATCAACTCTCTTCCACCATCTTCCCAGCCAGCAAGCTAACGCCAAGCTAGGAAAGCAGAGTGATGTTACAGGTGCAGTGCGCAAAGAGACATTTTCACCACTAGATGTCAGCAGACTACAATCCAGCTATTCTAGCTGCTGTTCACCTGTAGTGAGTGCAGGCTGTCAGTCAGCTGTCAGCATATATCCATGTCTATTTACTGTGGTGGACGCTGTTAAACTTTATGTAAGAAGTTTGATACTGAGGTGAGCTGCTGAGGATATGCTGAACTTCAGGTGTTGCTGTTCTTGCTTCTGTTGAACATGACAACCGTGCTCCAAGGTTACATTCTGCCGTTAATGCAACTTTTTTTGATCCAACATTGTTTGGCTTGGACACGAGGTGAGAATGTAATCATTGTCTCGTTGCCAGCTGCCCAGAAACGGCAGGGCCTAAACTGGAGGTAATTAACAAGTAACGGTAACGATATGAGGAATAAATGAAGATGTTTCTGCACGGTTTCATGTGTTAGAGCCTCAGGTAGGCAGGAATAACATGGAGGTGTCAATGAGAGAGAAGGCAAATGAAGGTGAGGAAAACAGAGACATGATGTCATAACTATCACTGGGATTTGTGCAGAACTATAACTTAGTCCCCAACCATTATATTTAAACCTAGCTAAGTTTTGACAGTAATTGATTTTTAAAAGTAATGTTTAAGAAGATTAGTTTTACATTAAATTATAGTGTTAGTGATCTTTATAGCTGCTAGTAAAGTTACGACTAACACAGAAATACTCAGAAGCAGAAACTTGCTGGATCGTAACGTTTTATGCTTGAAATTTTAATCCTGCTCAACAAAAATAAGAAAGACAAAAGGTGCAGAGATATAAAGCTTCACATGTGGGTGTGACAAACTGACACAAAGGTAGAGCAGCAGTGCTAGCAGATTTCCTGTGGCAGTTTGACAGAGAGACGCTTACTCTGGCACGACTTGTTTGATCTGTGGTTTCACATATCCATCAACTGCTTTTGCTGGTAAAAACAAAAACAAAAGACATTAAAATAAAACAGTAGATATATGTTATGGTAACAGTGAAGTGTTGATGTTAAAAATGAGCTGACACATACAAAGTGGGGGGGTGTAGTACTTGGCGAAGACTTCGTCTTTGGGCCGGTCAGGATACAGATACAGGAGATGGTTCAGGTCACTGATGCGGTCAGCCAGCGAGCGAATAGAGAAGTCCTTGGTTGTGTAAGGCAACAGATTCCAGACCAGCCTCTCACCTACATAAAAGAACTGAGGATTGCAGTGATCGTATGCAAAAGGACGGACGCAGAGACAGTGTCTAACAATCATCAGTGGGGCTTTGTGCCACGCTGTGTGTTTCTGTGTGGACATGTCACTCAAGGACAGAAGAAAATCCAACCTGTGTCTTCAGCAGAGCAAAAGCTTTATGTGGGCTTTTTAAAACTGTGTTTTGTGTGGCAGCAGTGCACTGTATATGTAACAGAGCCATAAAGCAGAGCCACTGCGTACCTGATTTGTTGGGGTTTTCTGCCACCCAGGCGATGGTGATGCCTCCAATCTCAGAGTCGCTGAATCGCAGCAGGAAAGTGCCATTGGGTTTGGACATCAGCATGTCCTGTGCCTGCTGCTTGTTTACAAAGCCCAGAATGGCCCTGTGAACACACATAGTTACACACTTAAACACCACCGGTGCACTGTCACAAGTGCACAGTGCTGCCCTCACCCCACCATCTCTGCTGCAGCACAAAGCTCATTTAAAGGTGACATAGTCCTGACAGCAGAGATCATTTTTCAATTTATCATACAACACAAATAAATCTTCATTCCAGATTCTCGCAGAAGGAAAATAAATAAAAGTGATTACCCATCATTCCAGTGAGGCTTCAGATGTTTCTTCATAAGCTCTACTACTCCATCAAACCACTGCCAGAAGGTGAAGTTGCGTCCAGGTAAGCTTTCCTGTGCAAAACAAATTTCTTCAGTGGGTTCACATGCACACCGCTTATGGCCTTTATGTTTTCAATGATATGATGCTGCTTCCTGATTTTCCATGTCTCTGCAGCTGTAAAAAAGGAAAACTCTCCAGTCTAAAACTATGGAAAAGTCCACTTTTACTTAGGAAGTAAGAGAACAAGTAGCAACCAGGTGCTGCTAATCAAATGTACGTGATTAAGTGATGATCAGAAAGTGTGAGCACCTCGACAAAAGCAGAAGATTTGGACGTATGCTGGTCTAGAGCATCAGGGTGTGTGCTAATACAACGACACAATCTTCCCAGGAGTGGACGTCCAATCAAATTCACACCAAGAATCACAAAAACAAACAAAATAAAACAAACCCAGAGCTACATCTCCATTAGCTTGTTGCTCCAACTCTTTTATTTATACGTAGGTTACACTGTAAATATACTTTCTTATTCTTTGATTTTGCTGTTGTGTTCTCATTCTTTTTGGCTTCTAAACAGAACCTGAGTGTTTCACCTTGTGTGAGTACGTGTGCTGAAATTATAATAAAAATCCTCGTATCCTTGAATCATGATGATGGATTGAGGCAGCTGTTCTACAAAAGCACACGCACGCACACACTTTAAAGCATGCTGAAGTCTGTGCACAAACGAGGGTTGTCTGCACACCCATGCATGCCATGACACGTGTGTTGCAACATGAAACTACAGCGGGACAGATTACATTTATAATGGCGTTAATTTATTAGAATAAATGGCCAAAAAAAAAGAATCACCTTCATTGCTGAGCAACCACCATTACCTTTGACCTCCATCGCCCATCAGCACTGCCCTTGTGGACAGAGTGGGGAACACCTGCATATACCTGCTAATTTATACATATCGACACGTCAGACTGCGCTGATGCCTGCAACCCATGTTCTCAGTGTCTCAAACAAATACGCCTTACTAAGGTAAGAATTTACTACAAACTGCACTAAATTCTATCTAAAAACATTTCTTACTTTGTGCACATGGGAGATGTTAAGTAATTAGCACAGGTGGCTCTGTGCTGTAGCTCATTGTGAGTGTTCAGAGCCTCACATTTAACTGCTCCACAGTAATAGTGGGATTACACCGTGCACACAGAATGACCTTTGTGTTTCTCTCTTTTACCTCCCTCAGTAGTGCTATTACATAACATGACAGCCTATTAATGTCAGCACGCAGCTATCAGCAGGACTGTGTTGGTGTGTTAGCTTCATGGCTGAATGTCACAACGTGTAATATGGACTTAAGAATGTAAAGTTTCATCCAGCCTAAAGAAAAGAAAAATGATGAGACACGGTATTATCTTGTCTACATCATTTACGCGTTACAGCGTTTTGGTGAGCTTTGGTGTGGCGACACGGCTTCACAACAAACGTGTGATTTAAGAGTCAGAGGAGCGACTCACCCTGTTGAACTGGGCCCAGGATATGGTCATGCTGCGGTAGTCGTCAGAGTTGTTGCTGCTGCTTGAAAAAGCCTTCTGTGCAAGAAAGACCAGGTTGTCGTCTGACAGGCCACGCCCACTGTGCATCTCTGCCTTGTATTTCATATCGAGGGCCTCACACAGCTGGGGCCACAGCACCTTCTCTGGCACAATGAACGGCACTCTGCCCTGATGACAGGAGGAAAAAGTTCAGCTTCCAACTGCATTTTATTTGTCTCTGCATATTCACTGTTGTTTATTTCAAAATATGTGGATTTATTCCAGGTCACAGAATAACACTGTGAGGCTCCCTGAGGACACGTCCGAGTATTTGGACAACAGTGGAGCTCTATGGCAGAAAGGAACAGGACGAGATGGGTTAATGGTCAGCCTGGCACAGTTTCCATACCATCATTAGTTCTGTGGGCGTGAGGCCTTCCCTTTAGCAGAACCCTTGCCAGTTTGTTGGTATTTCAGCCAAATCTTATTTAATATACAGGCTGTAATTCTTAAGCTGTTCTTGTGAATTTTTTGTAAAATTCATTTGATCACAGCTCAAAGCCTGCTCTTTAATCACAAGCCGTCTGCTCTCATGGCCTGCAGAGAAAAACAACATAAATTGTGCTCAAACATTAAAGAGGGCACTGTGGTCACCAGCCAACGAGGGGCAGCCAACCTACCGGCTCTGCAAAGGCGTTGTCCCACAGGACTGTAGCTGTTGCGTTGTTGTCCTGGCTGCCGTGCACAATGACTACCACAGGCAGGGACAGAGTCTGCAGGTTACAGAAACACACCACAGGCAGTAAGAGACTTCTGAAAAACTGTTCAATTATAAAAGCTGAACTCCACTCTACTCTAGTAAATGTGGCTGCTCATGTTTAACTCCTAAATATAAAAGATCAGACACAGAGACGGGGTTTACTTTGACGTGGAAGACCAGCTCGTTGCCCCCAATGCTAAACTGGGACTCAAACAGAACTGTAAACTTCTCCTCTGTCACGGACTCTGCACCTCGACGGTCCGAGCGTTTGATCCGCTTCAGTGACTGTGACACACACACACACACACACACACACACACACAAGAACATTTAACCAGATTATCTGATTATAATAAGTGTACCTTCTTTGTATTGTGACTCATAATAATCACATTCAGTCTGTCATTATTTATTTTGTCAAAGTGGATCTGTCACAGTTGGATTTCCTATATACAGTCACACTGAAGAGACAAAAATAACCTTTAAAAACATGCATATATCACATTTACATCTTCTGTTATGTCCTAACAGTCTACCATCAACATTTATGCATACTCTGAACTTCACAGCACTGTGCCATAGAAACTGTGTTTAGTTTGAGAGTACCATTGGTCAAGAAAAGGAGACGTGTACCATCTTTAATCCGTGCTGTGTCGCTGTGGTTGCTCCCCACAAGATTTCAGACAGACAGGTGAAAACTTATCATAAGATTTTCCCAAGTGCAAAGGGCTGCTTATGGAGAGCTACAAATCACCGGGAATCAGCAGGTACAATTGTTTTAAAGTGCAGTAAGGCACTCAGCCACCATGGCCCATGTGCACGCTCAGACTCCACTGCTGAAGACAAACATGTCGAAGTGTGTTTAAAGTTTGCTGAACAACATTTAGACAAGTCTGTGTAATGCTGGGAGAATATAGTTTGGTCACATGAGACCAAAACTGAACTCTTTGAATGCTGTAAACACACCGTGTTTGGGTGGCTTCACCCCAAAAACACCACAGCAACACTGAAGTCTGGAGGTGGGAGCATCATGGTGGGGGGCTGTTTATTCAGCGTACAGCACTGAGACATTAAATATAACTCCAGGAAGGATGAATGGAGACATGGTTGATTAAAATCTGCTGCCATCTACCAGGATGATGAAGATGAAACAAGGATGGACGTTTCAGCAAGACCATGATCCCAAACACAGCCAATGGAAACTGTTGGTTTCAGAGAAATCAAGTAAAGCTGCTAGAACGGCCCAGCCAATCACCTGACCTGAATCTGTGGGAAGGGTCCACGGAGCATTCTGGATTTATAGACTGTTTGTGTGGTGAAGGGGTCAAAGTCATGAGCAGTGCATGGGACTGGTTTCTCCTTACAGAAGCTGTCATGAACTGTCATCACCAACATTTGTATAAAGTAATAAATAAATGTCAGTGTGCATTTTCCCTGTGTCACTTTTTATTATTACACAACTTCATCTGTGGTTTGATTTCTTTGCACATCTGGATTGGAAGTGTTGTTACTGACATCTGGTGATAATTTCACATCAAAGCACCTTTAGAAATATATTTACTTACAAAACTGCTGACGTGTTCAATACTTATTTTACCTGCTGTATATATATTAGTTGAACTACGTAATCATGTCTGCTTCTTTTCGTTTCATAAATCACTTAACCAACGTGAGCCTTTTTCAAAACGATCAAACATTAAATTATTTTCAGGACTTTAACCCTTTAAGTGCCAGTTTGAACATTTGAACTACTGCATTATTTTTTTTAACAAAGTTAAAAGCTTGAACACAGCCAACATGATCCCCAAATCAAAAAAAAGAAAAAACCAAAACGTACAAAAATGCCCGATAAACGCACAAGTGTAACCACTTTATTTAAAGAGACTTACCATATTTCTGAAGTGTGCACTGAGGGTGCCCGTGGCCTGGTGATACTCCATCACACAGTTGTTATTGAGGATCTCTCCACTGCTTTCACTGTTTAGGATTGAACATATTCTCACTGACTGTTCTTCAAAGCAACCAATGATGATGATGTTCAAACAACATGTTTATTATCTAAGAGAGTGTCACCTATAAACATTATCAGTCCCTCACCTGTGTGTACTCTCATTCTTCAGCAAAGCCTTGGCCTGCTGCTCACTAACAATGACAGCTTTGACCTGAGGTGGGTTCATGTGGACGTTGAGCTTCCCGCCCACCAGGAGGCGAACTGTGGCTGCAAATTTGGTCTGGGTTTTTAACACTTGGGGCGGCTGCTTTTCGATGATGAAGGTGCTGCGAAGAAGAGCGATAATGACATTACAGACACAATGTAGGATAGGCAAAGGCATTATGTGACACAAACTCAGTATGTAAACGTTGGTTATGTTTCAGGCTATGAAAGTCACTGAGTCACTGACAGATGGTGAAGTAAGAAGGTCCCAAACACACGTCAGTCTTCTGTCCTGAGACGTGCTGTGTTCTTCCTGGAGTCAAGCTGAGCCTCTCTTCCTCTTTGGGCCTTAAGGCTCGTAACGCTCCTCTGAACACGACGACCGCTCTGGGCTTTACTCTGCTTCAGGTCTTTCAGCCTCAGTACTCTTTTACCCAGCTCCTTACTGAAGCTGACGTTGGCTGGGATTGGCATGTCTATCGCAGCGCTGAGTCTTGTCAACCATCAGTATGTGTGGTTGACTGGCCAGCAGTGTGAAGCTAACACTTTCACAGGTGGACCCTACGCTATCTGACACATGTTGTGGAGAGACACGTATAACTCTCCAGTAGTCAGCAGATGTTTTACCCTTGTGTGGATCCCTCACTGTTAGGATTCTTTGTTGTTATCATTTTCAGTTTCTAGATCATTAGCTTCAGACATCCTGTTGTACATCTTTTCCATCCAGGACCTCTCTGTCAAACTGCCTTTCTACACCTGTGAGCCAACTAATATTCTTCCAGGTCACCCACTAAATGGAAGGCTGGTGGTACGATCCCAGTCTACTCCAGTCTGCATGCCAAATATCTTTGGGCAAGATGCTAACCCCATGTTGCTCTCCGATGCAAACACCGGCGTATGAATGTTAGCTAGGAAGCGCTGAGAAACAGTGTAGAGTGCTCAGAGTAGAACACCACTACAGAAGAAACAGTCCATTTACCATTGCTTCATCTTGCCTACCAGCCTTTTTCTCCATGGACAGCTCTCTGCAAACATTATTTACACAGTATACTTGGACATATTTTTTTTATTTTATTTTAATTAGTTTCAAAGTGGTGTTAAGAGTCTGTAACGCCAAGTCTCCACCTCATACTGTTAAATGAAAGCTTACAATTTTCACCACATCAAGCTCTTAAGTTTCTCCTGACCACATCTGAAGAGGATGGAGCCTCTCTAATCAGGTTTGAATTTTTCCTCACCTGGTAACCAGGGCAGAGATGATGTCAGTGATGTCAGCATTCAGTTTGCTCAGCAGCTCTACCATGGGCCCTGGCAGAGGAAGCTGCTGGGTGAGATGTTCACATCGTCGGATCTGCTGTCGGTTCTGCCAGATCAGATCAGCCAGCTTCTCACACCTGAGCAACGAGGAAACAGAAGGATCACCAGTGATCACCGGCCACATACATCGAGTGGGCCGAACCGCTGATACTGTCCTTTACATCAGCGTAAAGGCATTTATCATAACATTTAACAGATATTTGTAATATCAGAAAAATGAGATCAATTTCAACAGTAAGTCTCAGTTTCTTTCATGATAAATGTGTAAAAAGACAGAAACAAGTCTGGAACCTCACTGCCCAGACTGTCCTGTATTCATACATACGTTTTTGTTGATTCACAGATTTATTTGTAACTGTAAATGGTAAATATACAGAATCTCATAAAACATATTCTACTCTGCCTGAGCCCTCAAAGAGCTTTGCACAACATTCACCCATGCAAGCACTTGTTTCTACGTTTAAGTGCTTTAACAGTCACACTCCAACAGATGCACTAGAGAGCAACATGTAGAGATGGACAGAGTGTCTTTTTTATATCATGATGACCTAAAAAACCTGCCTGACAAAATGAAACAGGGTAAAATATCTCAGAAAGCAACACGTCACACCACGATCCAAAGAAACAGATGAGAGCCAATCTATGAGTCTGGAAAGAGTAAAAGAAGTCGTCTCTAAGGCTCTGGTACTTCACTGAACCATGGATAGAGCCATTATCCACACATGGAGAAAACTTGCAGCAGGTGTAAACATTCCCAGGAATGGTTGGCTCACCAAAAAGACTTCAAGAGCACACCAATGACTTATCCAGGAGGGTACAGAAGAACATCATCTAAAGAACGGCAGGACTCACTGGTCTCAGTGAAGGTTAGAGCTCATGATTCAACAATAAGAGACTGCGCACAAGTTAGAGTGGCCTAATAAATAAAATCCAGTCTCAAATACGACCAAGATGCTTTAGCATGAACCATTCAGCTGTTCATGCTGAAGAAACCCTCCAGTGTGTCTGTATTAAAATAACTCTGCACAGAAGAGTGTCTCAAAACTCCTCCACAGAGATGTGAAAGGTTAATTGCCAGTCAGCACAGACGCTTAACTGCAGATCTTGCTGCAGAGGCTGGCACAACCAGTTATTAGTTTTAAAGTGCCAGCTACTCTTTTCCTACAGGGTCAGGTCAGTTTGGATAACGGCTTTCCCTTAAGAAATCAAATCATCTCTATTTTGTACTTACTTATTTTCTGATATATATCTGATTATATTGGTCTAACATCAACATTTGTTTGATGACCTGAAACATTTATGTGACAAATATGCATAAAACTAAAAATAAACAAACAAAGCAAAAAGGGGGAAAATCCTTTTCCAAAACACTGAACGAAGTTTCTACTCGTGTGTTATGTCCTAATCACTGTCTTTACTGAACAACAACTCTCCACATGTTTACACTATTACAAAAACAGCTGTTGGACTTGGTAAAATTATATTTTTAATTCATCAATGTAAAACAACAATTACCAGGACTGCAGAACATCCAGCCCCCCCTCATTAGGACCCCCATTGCCAGCCAGCTGTTGCCTCCTCTTCCACTGAATGAGCTCCTCATCCAGGATCACAGTCTGCTGTTTCCTCAGCAGGCCCAAGGTCTTCTGGTGCTGTTCTGCCAGGTCCTGCCAAAGTACAGCCACACACTGAGAAACAGGTGCATATGAAAAATATAACTCTGTAAATTACAGATTAACATGGCACCAATGTGTCTTTTATAGTTGTGTGCAAAAAGCTTGACCCTTCATTATTCCCCTGTTTAGCTTATTAGGAGGCAGACTTTGAAAGGTCTTTAAACAATTCTCAAACAATCTGAAAGCTTTCAAATGTGTTCTTTAGACTGTTTTTTCACTTATCTGCATCATTCAAAAACACTCCTAACATGATGAACGAGTGTTGTCTCTACATATAACAAACAGTTCTTTAGGTGCTTTGCTACTGGCAGCCAAAGGTGGTCTTGACTTTCAAGCATCGTAAAACTGTATAAACTCTGTTTTTGCCTTATAAATTGTATTAGGCTGATATTTATTGATGTAGAGTCATACAGGCCTAATGGAGTTATTTTGTAATTTTGGCTTAAAATTTAAAAGATAATTGTTCGTTTCAGGAACACTGGAGTTTTCCTTCTAGCCCACAATGGTTGAGGAGTATGATAGCGCTGAGCGCACGTGGTCAGATCTAAGCAGAGATCTGACAGCAGTACGCTGTGAATGGGCCGTGGGAGTCATCTTCAAACCAGAGACAGCATTCTTTTCATTGTTGTTATTTTTTAACTGTAGAGATTATCACAGCACTTACACAACCTGTATAGAAACTCAAAAAAAAAAGAAGCTGAATTTGGTCAAGTATCAACTGTATTTTATCTGCATGTGTTTTTTGTGCTTTGTTACAGGCTGCTGAAGCAGAAGCTGTTTTAGGTAGTAAAAGTCACTGCAGGCTGACATGTGGCTGCTGCAGCTCTTTCAGACGCGCCCCAGCTCGTCTCCTTGCACCACTAGATCTATCAACGATATCATGGTATAACATTTTATATCAGGGGTATTTTTATACTGGCATTATCGTGGATGTGACACAGCACGACCCTAGCTTACACAACTAAATGCACTGAGCTGCTGCCAAATGATTGGCTGATTAGATACCAAGAGCAACACGAAATGGAGGGAGGGAGGGGGAGAGAGAGAGAGATCTTCTGATACCCATTCTGAAGTGTATGTGCGATGTGTCTCCATACAAGCCTGTATTTCTGTAGTGTGCTGGCCTCTCTGGCGAGCCAGGCCTCCACAGTGGCTCGCTTGCTCTGCAGGGTTGTTTCCCGCTGGGTGCGCTCAGTTGGAGGCAGTGAAGACAAGCTGCTCAGCTGGGCTAACAAAGCAAGACGTAGGAGATTTTAAACACGATCACAATTAATCAACACATACAGCTTTGCTCCGTACAAATGTCTGTGTGACGCAGCATCTGTTTCCATAAACCTGCTGCTACTTAGTCACTGAGAGCTGATTAAGATTTAAGTCAATTTATAACCACAAATCATAGAACAAATGTTAGGACACTTTATAAAATTTAAATAAAAACAGAATGCAATGTTTTGGAAATCTAAATCCACATTTTATTACAAATAGAATAAAGAATATAAATCAAATGTTTCAACTGAGCAAATCTATGAAAAAAATTAGCTCATTTTGAATTTGAAAAAACAAAACAAACCACCAAAAACCACGCTGGACTTTAGAGAGAGGACTGTTGTCCCTTTCTTCTCTGACAGAGGATTTTCGCTGCTTTGCCATATTTTTCATTTCATGGTGTATCACATGTTTCGGGTCAGTCAAAGGTCTGGACTGCAGGCAGTTCAACACCTGCACTCTTCTATGAAGCTGTGCTGCTGGAATAGCTGCAGTATGTGGTTTAGTATTGTCCCTCCCGCCTTTATTTCAAAGGCCTCAGTAGAGCAGCTCATCTACTAATCAAAGGTTGGTGGTTCAACTCCTGGCTGCTTCAGTCTGTGTATCTAATATCCTATAATATCCTTAGGCAAGATACTTCAATGTATCCATCATTGAATGTGTGCAAATGTTCTGCAATCTTCTGCAAGTGTTCCTGAGTGCATGACAGTTTTATGACAGAATCATGTCTGTTTTTAATTCAATGCTGTCTGAAGATCCACCACCCGTCTGATTGGTAGACAACCTGTTCTAGCACCTGAGCCAAATCATGAGTCTTTTGACAATATTATTACTAGAGATGGCACAATACCACTTTTTAATGTCCGATACCGATATCATAAATTTGGATATCTGCCGATACCGATATGAATCCGATATATTTTGTAATCAATAAAACTATTTTTTATAAATATCTTGCTGCATTTTGTATAAGTTCATACTCAAGTTTTAAAAAACAAGAGACTGAAGCTATTCTGTTATACCTGTATGCAAAAAATACACTGCACCCAAAACATTTTATAGTTCAGCAACACTGATCAATCTAATAAATTTAAACCTACACCATCCTCCCTATTCTGGTATTTTAAAGAGTACTTACCTACCTAACTAATAGGGTTGCCAACTCCCAGCAAAAATATTAGGGAACCACCCCCCCCCGCCCTTAATCAATGTAATCAACTTTAATTTAATGCAAGTGTAAAACAAATGCACAGAAATCAATTATTTTTCTACAAAAATTAAATAGATTCAACATCTTTCTTCAACAGAACTGCAGACTGCACAGATGGTACCTTCCCAAAGGAAAAAGTACTATAGCTTACTAGGGTATATTAGACTTAACAGTTACTATATACAGTAATGGACTTCTATACATTTAATCAGATGACCACTTTTGTTGTAAGATTCAGATAATTATTTATTCAAAGCTTTTAAATGACATAACAAAGAAAAGTATTTCCTTGTCCCCCCCTCTCCCTGTTAATGCCCTACCTGGCTCCCGACAAAACTTGACCCGCCCCTGCACAGTTACCAGCTGTCAGCTACATAGAAAAGGATCCTGGTGTTATTTGTCTCTCAGAAACAGTTCATAACTTCAACTCATTCATGTCACCTAAAAGGTAAACCTGTTTCTCCATCACCTGTTCAGCTCTGATGATTCAGTAAGGACATCTCCTGGTTTCATCTTCATGTTTCACACATGTTTCACCACAGCTGTGGCTCCAGCAAACATCAGCTGATACTAGAAATTAATATTAAATAAATTCTAACAACAGCTGATCAAGCTTAAACGCGCTGCTGTTGTTTATCTGCTGGTCTCCTCTTTCTAGTGCAAAGTGGGCGATAAACAAACAAGAAAGACGGGACTTGCGGCAGAAAAGCCAATCAGCTGATCATTGATCAGTTTCATGTTTGAAGTAATAACAGGAGAGGGAGGGGGAGAGAATGAGAGAAGTAGATGCAACTGCGCAGCAAAGACAGAATAACTCCTGCTTTGTGTCTATTTTTTAATTCTAGCTGAAGTACGGGACAAATCGCTTCCTTTTCACCTCAATATGGAACTCCGATGGCCAGTCCAGCTGTGGCTCCATATATCAGTTGTTAAGCTTAACATGGAAATACTATGCAAACATTCAGGGATGAATTTACACACTTGCTTTACTTCTCTGGGATAGTTTTCGCCGAGATGAAATGCCGCGGTTAGGAAGCATGTAGCGAGGCTCCAAATGCTCCAACAGACCACCAACAGGTCTCGCAGACAACAGCCGCTCTATCACGTGACACATACTGCTCCGATGCGCCGAGCTGGGTTACGCCAAGTAGCACGTTTTGTGAGGTGATTTTGTGATACTTCGGATCGGATTACATCCAGTAATTTAGGTCAGTATCGGACCGATACCGATACGTAACATCGGATCAGTCCATCTCTAATTATTACTGTAGATCAGGGCTGTCAGACGTCCGGCCTGCGAGATAATCTTATATGTCCATTTTTAATATACGGTATGTGATGTCAGAACCTCATCTTCAGCCCTGCTAAGAAACCATGCAAACAGGGATGGGACTTCATTTTTATGGGCACACCATGCAGCCAATCACACGCAAAGACAGACTAGGATCATACCATTATGTGAAAGAAGGAAAGGTGGCAGACATTTCAAGAAAGCAAGTGTAGTGGTACGGGCCAGGGACACAGAGAGCCAGATTTAAATGCTAGCGTGTCGGAAAAAGTGAAGAAACGAGCGAAAATGTAAAATGAGCAGCATCTGGCTGCATTTCTGTGATAATGGATACTGTGTGGGTGATAACATAGCGATAAACACCTCCCTTATGACCTAAGGAGCTTGGAAAGAAAAGCGTCTGGACTTCTTTAAGTTGCTTGAAGGCGTTTCACCTCTCATCCGAGAAGCTTCTTCAGTTCTTGGGTCAAATGGTGGAGAGTCCCAGATTTAAACCCTGTGGGAGTGTCCCCCCACCAAGAGGGACATGGACCCCCTAATGATCCTCTATCTAATCACATGAGCCAAGGTGTGAAAACGGGTGTAGGTCACAATCAGCCAGGGTTCCAGGTGAGCTCATTGGGAAACCTAGCCCCACCCTATCATGTGATTTCCTGAGGTCAGGAAAGCTCCGCCTCTGTTCAAAGAAGGTCGTTCACAGTGGACATAGATGCTTCTTTCACTCCTCTTTCAAACCATCTGTATTCTCTGTCCAAAATGTGAACATTGGCATCCTCGAAAGAGTGACCTTTGACCTTTAGATCAGCGGTCCCCAACCATCGGGCCATGGAAAGAGTCGTTTGGTAGAGAGTCGAGGCTCAGATATGAAATTTACGTTTTTCAGGGTTTTTATCGTTGTTGTTTTGGGGGTTTTTTTGGGTTTTTTATCATTTTTATCGTTAACTCGGTTTCCCTGGGTCTTTTCCCGTGTGTCACGAATAAATCTTCTTTTGTTGGTACCGGTACTAGTTTTATTTTGTCGTATTTATCCGCGACACCTTAAAGGCCGGTCCGTTAAAATATTGTTAGACATAAACCGGTCCGTGGTGCAAAAAAGGTTGGGGACCGCTGCTTTAGATGCAGATGGGCCTCCGAGTCTTGTCCCATGTCTTATGAAACATTCATACCACACAAAGTAATTAAACAATTAACTTGTTGGAACCCAATGCCACCGATAGCGAGGCGAGAGGGAGAACATGTGGTTTAACAGGATGTACCGTCAGATCTGTTATTCCAATATAGACATGTGTGATATCCACAGAAACATCAGGATCTCAGCTAAAAGCCCACAAAACCATGTCAACAACCACCAAACAGCTAAACCAGCAAATGATTAAAGAGCAGGTACAGATTCCACAAGAAGATGTAAACGCAAAGCGCGGCAAGGTGTACATGACCATGCAGTCAGGCTCTGAGAGCCGACATCTCACAGATTCTGAAACTGCAGATTTCATCACAATGACCAAAATTCACTGAACCAGCAGCCAAAGAAGACCAAAGCCTCATTTTGCCTTTGAAACCCACTGTAATGAATTCATTCTTACCTTGGCTGTCTTCCTTTCAGCTCAAGAAATTCCTGCACAGCTCTCGCTCTCTCAGTTTGTTTTAATTTCCATCAAAAATCTCTTTTTCTGCATTATTTACTTGCTTAATACGTACCAATCCACAGCTGTGTGCAGTGTTGTCGGTCGCGGTTTCTTTCCCCCCCAAATTACCATATTTTCCGCACTATAAGGCGCACTTAAAATCCGTTAATTTTCTGAAAAATCGATAGTGCACCTTATACAGGTCCTTCTCAAAAAATTAGCATATTGTGATAAAGTTCATTATTTCCTGTAATATACTGATAAACATTAGACTTTCATATATTTTAGATTCATTACACACAACTGAAGTAGTTCAAGCCTTTCATTGTTTTAATATTGATGATTTTGGCATACATAACTCATGAAAACCCAAAATTCCTATCTCAAAAAATTAGCATATCATGAAAAGGTTCTCTAAACGAGCTATTAACCTAACCATCTGAATCAACGAATTAACTCTAAACACCTGCAAAAGATTCCTGAGGCTTTTAAAAACTCCCAGCCTGGTTCATCACTCAAAACCGCAATCATGGGTAAGACTGCCGACCTGACTGCTGTCCAGAAGGCCATCACTGACACCCTCAAGCAAGAGGGTAAGACACAGAAAGAAATTTCTGAACGAATAGGCTGTTCCCAGAGTGCTGTATCAAGGCACCTCAGTGGGAAGTCTGTGGGAAGGAAAAAGTGTGGCAGAAAACGCTGCACAACGAGAAGAGGTGACCGGACCCTGAGGAAGATTGTGGAGAAGAACCGATTCCAGACCTTGGGGGACCTGCGGAAGAAGTGGACTGAGTCTGGAGTAGAAACTTCCAGAGCCACCGTGTACAGGCGTGTGCAGGAAATGGGCTACAGGTGCTGCATTCCCCAGGTCAAGCCACTTTTGAACCAGAAACAGCGGCAGAAGCGCCTGACCTGGGCTACAGAGAAGCAGCACTGGACTGTTGCTCAGTGGTCCAAAGTACTTTTTTCGGATGAAAGCAACTTTTGCATGTCATTCGGAAATCAAGGTGTCAGAGTCTGGAGGAAGACTGGGGAGAGGGAAATGCCAAAATGCCTGAAGTCCAGTGTCAAGTACCCACAGTCAGTGATGGTCTGGGGTGCCATGTCAGCTGCCGGTGTTGGTCCACTGTGTTTTATCAAGGGCAGGGTCAATGCAGCTAGCTATCAGGAGATTTTGGAGCACTTCATGCTTCCATCTGCTGAAAAGCTTTATGGAGATGAAGATTTCATTTTTCAGCACGACCTGGCACCTGCTCACAGTGCCAAAACCACTGTAAATGGTTTACTGACCATGGTATTACTGTGCTCAATTGGCCTGCCAACTCTCCTGACCTGAACCCCATAGAGAATCTGTGGGATATTGTGAAGAGAAAGTTGAGAGACGCAAGACCCAACACTCTGGATGAGCTTAAGGCCGCTATCGAAGCATCCTGGGCCTCCATAACACCTCAGCAGTGCCACAGGCTGATTGCCTCCATGCCACGCCGCATTGAAGCAGTCATTTCTGCAAAAGGATTCCCGACCAAGTATTGAGTGCATAACTGAACATAATTATTTGAAGGTTGACTTTTTTTGTATTAAAAACACTTTTCTTTTATTGGTCGGATGAAATATGCTAATTTTTTGAGATAGGAATTTTGGGTTTTCATGAGTTATGTATGCCAAAATCATCAATATTAAAACATTGAAAGGCTTGAACTACTTCAGTTGTGTGCAATGAATCTAAAATATATAAAAGTCTAATGTTTATCAGTACATTACAGGAAATAATGAACTTTATCACAATATGCTAATTTTTTGAGAAGGACCTGTATATTAATTCTGGTTGTGCTTACTGACCTTGAACCGATTTTACGTGGTACACGGCGCTCAAAAATCTGCCAAAAATGTTTTAGTACGACTTTGGTAAGCTATGAAGCCGCACCGCTTGATGGATTGTTGGAGCATTACGGCTATCGTAGTCAGGAGCGGAGGAATCTGGGTCCTAAACTCTGTAAATTTCAGGTCCCAAAGTCAAACGAACACTGCAGCATCACTGAGAGTTAAAAACTGTCTAAATTCTTTCATCTTTAATAAAATGATCAGCGTTGCTGCTTTACCAGGTGTAACAATTACGTTTAACATCCAGGCATCCATGAAAACAGAATTTATTACATTTAACAGAGTTAGAAGTTAGCAGGAAGTTAGCTCGCTAGTTTCCACCTAAACATGATATAGCATGTTCTGACTGAGAGATTTCTGAAACAATTCAAACGTACAGCTCTGCTATCACTTCCAACATAAATGAAGACAGGAAACTAAACAGCAGTGACGTTTGTAGGGTTACTGAAGTTGGGCTAGCTGGTATATAATGATGTGCTACGTGATCGCTAGCGACACAGCTATGTTAGCATAAACACAGTGAAGCTGGAAGATGAATGCTAACTTTTTTCCACTGGATAAAAGTTAACATGAAGGTTCCTGATGGTTAGGGACAAATGCAATCGCATGGCAGGATGCTGTAAACGGACCAAACTTCAGTCAGGAGAACAACTGAGATAATCCATCCACAATACGAGGTTAGTCATTAATATACTGCAACAACATGGGAATAGAGCAGCTGCAGAGAATTCAGCATTAATGAATCAATGGTACAGGAAGTGGAGGAAGCAAGAAGAATGAGTTGAGGAAAGTTTGACTTATCTGACTGTTTTGTTTTGCTTAATGCGCCTTATGGTCCACAAAATACGGTACCTCTGACAAGAAAGGCTAATTTCTGCTATTCAACACCGAAGAAATTTCAACTTTCACAAAATAATGCCAAATTGCAACACTTAGCTCTGTCTCTAATAAAAACTCTGTAACTTTGTGAAAAAGAGAAAGGTTTCTATTTAAATTTCAGTTTTTTTACAACTACAAAAAACAAAACAAAACTGGACAGTCGTGCTGACAGATTTCCTTCTTTGTCACAGCAGATTTACCTTCATCATGTAGAAAAACAGTTAAATATGTGAGTTCTTTACACTGACAGAAAACAGAGTCACGAGTCCGGCCCGCTTCAGATCAAATCGAGCTGTATGTGGTTCGCAGTGTAAATCCTGACAGCCCTGCTGTAGATGATGAGATATGAAAGTCTTTACAATTTTACACTGAGGACTATTTTTGACAGGTTTTTTGTCGTGACGCTTCCAAGATCTGATTTTAAAGCGAAACTTGGGGACAGTTTTAGTTTTTATTCTCTCAACTTTAAGAATTTCAGCTTAGCACAAATTTAATATGAGGTCAGCAAGTACACTGTAGGTGTCCTGTTTTAGGATCATATATTAAATTTTAGAACTAGAATAATAAAATTTATCACTGATGTGAAAGACATAGACTTTGGGCCCTCCTGTTATTCACGCAGGTCAGAGCGATCGTCCAGTAAAGGTCATAGCTGCTCCGGAGCAGGTTAGGTTCAAGTCCAAAGAATCTAATTAAAATGAACTGATATTTTTTTTAAATTACACATTTTCTCCGTTTAAACATCTGATATGCTGTTTGTTTGATTGAGAAATGTGGTTGTAGTTTTCTTTTGTCTTCAGTAAATTAACTTTTTGTGCATATTGTCTAAAGAGAGAGACAGGGATAGGGAGAAAGAGCTCCGAGTGTGATGCAAACATTTACAGGTTGTTGTGTTCTGGTGGGAAAACCAGCAGAATTTAAAGAATAGATTCAAATCTAAAAATGGTTCTGGTTGTACTGGTGGGCTTATTTGCTTCTACTATCTTACCACTTGTGTTTCTCTCTCTCCTGTTTACCTTGAATGCGCATGTTCTCCTGGTACTGGATGATGAAGTACTCCTGGCTCTGCTGCAGCTTTCTCAGTTCATTCTCAGTTTCCTGTGTGGCTAGTCGGAGCTCCTCAAAGGCCTGGTTGATCTGCTGGTGGCGCTGTGATAGCGTGTCCATGGCCTGGCTCCCACTTCCACTGCTGGCCTAGACACCAAACAGATGATGAGGGCTTAAAACAAAATCAGGACAAAATCTGCTCCCAAAACTCTTATTTACACCTTCTGTGTATGACAATAACTAAAGGCAACTGAATATGAACACCTGCAAGGAAGACACATTGAGTGGGGTGTGTGGGGGGATGTGGGATGGCGTGCTTTCTGGTGAAACTGTATGTACCAACTACAAACCTTTCCCCATAAATTTCCTATTTATTTATTTTGCATGAAATATAATGATGCTATTGTTTATTGCTCTACATATTACTTTAATGTTACTCCTGCAGAGTAAGTGCACATACAGATGTTTCTGCACTCTGTCCTCCTCTGTATTTTTTTGGGGAAGTATGCTTCAAACTGAAAACACCTTTTTAATCGGATCAATCGACCCGTGGACTGTCAAGCTTTCATATCACAGTCAAAACTGTCTGCACATTAGGGCTGCCACAAACGATTATTTTGATAGTCGACTAGTCACCGATTATTTTTGCGATTAGTCGACTAATCAGATCATCATCCATTGAACGTAAAACGTACAGCTTATTGCACCAGCAGCATCTGCTCTTATATAACTATCATTAGCTTACAGCTTTAAGTGTTTAAGGTGCTAACTAAAAATAAAAACAAGATGATAGTTTATTAAATTTAAATGAAATTTGCAGATTGTTTCGGTGAAGTTTAATAAACTCCTTGTTATCTAAAATATAACGGGACATCGGAGTATATTCTCGAGCATCTCACACTTCTGATAATCAGCTGTCTGCTTGACGTTTATTCAGCTGTGTAAAAACTATAACTTTAATCTCAGCCAAACCGATTTACTCAGGAACAAATAAAATACTGAAAAAAGCCAAACAATAACATTTTTAAGTTATCTGAGTGACTCATATATCATGTTTAACCTGAGTAGTGAAAGACGGCGGTGGGTTTGAAAACAATTTGCCGGGAGTCCGCTGTTCTCACGGGCTCTAGTGAGGCTTGCCCCCGGCTCGCTATCGAGCTAGTGGGTAACAGACGTCTCCGAAAACGTCGGAGCACTTTTGAAAATATGTGGTGTCTTGATAAACTGAGCAGATATTTGAGGTTTGCACAGTTACATTCTCGCCTGAAAATATGTTAAACGTTTATTTTGTGACCCAGAAAGAATAATAAGATATTAAAACTAACTAGCTGCCGCCATTGTTGGAAACTGAGCAGGGCCGCGCTATGAATTCTGGGACACAGTTTCTTCTTCTTCTGGGTTTAACGGCAGCTGGCATCCTTGTACATGCAGTGCTGCCATCTTCTGTTTCAGTCCGTTATTACACTCTTAAATCCTACTACTTATTCCTGCGTCTTTTGGGATCTTACAAAGCTTCAAACGATGCATCGACTATTAAATTAGTCGTCGACGATTTTGATAGTCGACGTAATCGTGACTAGTCGACCAATCGTGGCAGCCCTACTGCACATGTATCATTCTGCTCTGTCTTTTGGGGTGATTTCCATCTTGAACATACTAATGACCAAAACAAAGCGAGAAGCGCTTTCACATATTATTAGTTGGCAACTGAACTGTGCATTAACCTGGTAACTTCAAACATGCTGGTTTAAAGACTGAGGTTAGGCACTCCAGACTTTGAGCTTCTCCCATCCTCCTGCTCCCTCTGGGCTCCACCGTGGTTATCAACCTGCCCCTATATCTAGAACAAATGGGGATACATATCCTCTTACTACTCAGGAGGACTTGTTTCTTCTTGTGCTCCGAGTTGTTGGTATATGCAGCCTAGCAAGCTGCAACAGGCCAGATAGACAAAAGCTGTAGCTGTTATGTATGGTTCCTAACCTACCCACAACCCTGATTTCTGCAGTATTAACGCAGCAATTTCTTCGACTTACATTTGTAGCTTCTTGAACGAGCCTCTGCTCTGACTGCAGGATGTGTTTAATGCAGCGGACCAGTTCCAAAGGACAACGATCATAGGTACTCTACAAAACAGACACACACACTTTAATCACATCAGGATGCAACGTTCTTTATGTGTAGTTGATTCATGCCTTTGCTTATATTAAAGTAATACAGGCTTGATTTTTGACATTATCGTTTAAATATTTTATTTCCAAAGCATAAAAGATCCAAAATCTTTTAACTACACATTAAAAACCCACCAAAAACAAAACAAAAAACTCCAGACACAGAGTCAAGCATACAAACTCAACAAACTAATGCAAGTTCAACCTCCTTCAACCCTTCATGGTCGTGGCAGATAGCTGCCCTTCCCTGGGCCTGGCTCTGCTGGAGGACTCTTCCTGTGAAAGTGTCTCAGCAGGTCACAAAGTGCTTTCTGAAACAGACTTTGTGACTGATTAGGTTTTCTCCTGTTGGGTCTTCACCTAACAGCATAAAGCCTCTTTATGTGATCGTTGATGTAATTTAATGTTATATGCATAAACCCAAATTGAGTTTATTACAATAGTTATTATACACATCTTTCATTCTGAGAACAACACATGCAAGTCTTCTTTGAATTAACTGGTTTGACAAAACCTGACGCTCGAGTCAGAGATAACAGGTGTCACAACTTTTTCTGCTTCAGCTTTTAAATGAGCTCACATAACGAGCAAATGCAGCATACACACACACACACACACACATATATATAGTGCTATCAAAGTCTTCATAATCTACAGTGATGATATCAAAAGATTCAAATAGACTCTGGAGAAATCTCTGTGTGCAAGGGTCAAGGCTGAAACTCAATATTGAATTGAATTTCAAGCATTGCATTAAAAACAGGCGTGCTTCTGTCATGGAAATCGGTGCATGGTTTCAGGAAGACTTCCAGAAATCAGAGCTTGAACACAGCTCACTCTGCCATCCACAAATCAGATAAGAAGTAGTCATATGTGAACATGATGCAGACACTCTGCTCTCTTGTCTGGACCAAAGTTCATTTAAAATGGACTGAGGCAAAGTGGGAAACTGTTCTGAGGTCAGCCAAAATGAATTCTGATGTTCTTACTGACAAACACGGCTGCAGCGTCCTCCGGACTAAACAGGAAAGACACCAGCTAGCTTGTTATTTGTGCTCAGTTCAAAAGCCTGCATCTCTTAAATGGAGGTAAAGTTATTCTCTATTAATCAGTGATGAAAGATATGTACAGGTATATACAGATACTACCATCCAGACAATGTGGGGTCAAGGGTATAACTGACCATTTTGACTATTTCACCTTTAAAAACTGTTTACATTAAGATGCAGAGGACGCCTCTGTGGTTTTTGCACAACTATTTGCAGATCAATCAGGAATCGCTCCTGTCAACAAAAGACAGAGAAGCACATCACATGTCTGACAAACACGAGGGCGTATCACTCCTGTGTCTACCTGAAGAAAGCCTTTACACTGCAGTCTGCTTTTGTTGACATTCCATAGTCGTCTCATTGTGTTGACACACAAAAATGACTACACAACATTCCAAACATGCCAAATTTCTTAAATTTCTAAAATCTCAAAACTCGCTGCTGATATCGCCACTCTTACTTTTGCCATCGCTCCCACAACTTTCCCCTTTTTCTCAGTAACCAAATGCCTCGTGACGTGGTGCATTTTTCCACCAATAGGAAAGGGACAGCGTCCACAGTATAAAGCATTAACACTAGCGATCCATGGTACTGATTATGTTGAGGACATTTGTATATGTTCAGATAACTCCATCATGGTTGCTGTTTTTAGGTTATTCTTTCTAATACTTCCCGAAAATGAAGTGCAAGCTCAGGAATAACGGTTTTGACAGACCGTAGAACATCGAGCAGCCATCAGAGACACAAGGACAACTGGGCATGATGAGACTTGTACACAGAGATAAAACCACAGCTGTACTGAAAATGGTGAGAAGTGAAGAAAAAGGTCTTTACTTTTATTCAGGTCATGCTTTTGATTATTTTAAGGGCTGTTCCTGGAACTTCCTGACCGCAATCCATATATAGTCTCCAAGAAGGCTTTGGAACCTAAAACTAAAGCAGCTGTTGTTCCCACCAATTTCATAAAGATGCTGTATTGTAGTAAGAAATATACACATTGTAACTTAAGAGGTAAGAAGCCAGAAAACAGTCAGTGTGCACTTAAACACAATCATCTATTAAACATCAGAACATTAGATTAATATTAATGAAAAAAGACAAACCGACAGGAAAGAAGCGAAATGTTCTGCAACCCAAACACACATGTAGACAAGAAAATCTGAGGGCTTCTCCTCAGCTGTATTAGATGGGTGTCTGAAAAGACTGAAGTTTAATAAACATGACCCAGGGTCTAGATCAGAGCTGTGGAGATGTGCTTGTATAAAAACTAAACAACATCAGCACAAGTTTACACAAAATATATGAGGGAAATGTTGGGATAAAGGTTCCAGTAGTGACATGCAATCTTGTAGCCAACACGTACCTTTAGCTGGCTAGCATAGTGACCTAGCTTGATCTTGAGCAGAAAGCCGTCCTCTCCTCCCTGGACCTGGGCTTTCTTTTGGAGCTCGGCCACCAGATTATCCAACAGCCGCTTGGCTTTGGTTTCCTCTGCTGGGTTATCCAACTCCACTGAGTCCCTGTGAACAGTACCATTGTTTTTAAACTGTTAATAGAATGCACAGCCTCCACCAACACCAGTCACTGACCCAGGTCTGGTTTGTTATATAAACACACACAGAAACACACTGATTACAGTTAGTTTTTATTTATGTATTTATTTATTGAGTATCGTGTGTGTGACCCTATTTTATGTACATGACGTTGATTAATACTGCCGTTTTAAATGTGCTATCTAAATAAAGTTGGGCAGGACTGGAAAGAGACTGGTGTAATTCTGCATACCAGAGTTGGCTTTCAATCCACTGGGCCAGGTAGTGCCGCACCTCAATGGGGAAGTGCTGGCCGTACAAGGCCTGCATCTGGTGCAAGGCATCACCCTGCAGCTGCTGGGCCTGGATCCACATTGCCATGGTTATCCTGTGAAGCCAGGAAAATCGGAGGAAAAAAGGCCAGGTCAGCAGATTAGACAGAGCGAAAAGAACAGCAATTAGCAATAATGACAGAAGAGGACCAGGCGAGCAACACTATGCAAACAATATCAGCTGATGCCATATGACAGATACGTTACTGATTTTCACACAATGAAATGCAAAAAACATATCCTACAAATAATATGAGTTAAGTCCATAAGTTGGACAATAATACATTCCATGTTATTTTGCCTCTGTACACTGTAGCAGTGGACTTTAAATCAAACAATTATGACGTGACTCAAGTGCAGACTTTCAGCTTTAACTCAAGGGGTTTGACAAAAGTATTTTTATAAGAGTTCCAACGTCCAGAGGATAAAAAGTAAAACGCTTGGACAAACAAGCATGCTAATACTGAAGATGAGGTTCATTACTTGGGTGAACAAGCAGTCAGTGACTACCCTAAGACCCATGGACATCATGTGCTTAGTCTCTGAGATGCTCTGTCAGGCCTTTACTGCAGCCACTTTCAGTCTGTGCTTGCCTGTAGGTCTCTCTGCCCTCACTTTGGACCAGAGTAACTGAAAAGTATGCTCTACTGGGTTGAGATCAGGTGGCTGACTTGGCCATGGGAGAATATCACATTTCTTAGACACTCTTACGTTGCTGTTGTGGTATGCTTTGCTATGCTTATCCATTTGCACCTATACAACTAATCTAGTAGCATCCACCCTTCCTGTTCTTGAGTGTAACCAGTGGGTTGCACCTTGTTGTAAATGCTCTGTATTCACATTCATGCCAGTGTCTAGACCTGGGTGATAAAACCAAATAATTATTCAGAAAACATGGTCAATATATATAGTCAATAGAGCCCATCCCATCCCTGTTTTGACAGACATCATGAAAGCCCAACGACAATAGTGCTGCACAAATCATTCATGTGTTTGAAGTATAATTGGAGCCCTGTGAGAGTGGAGGAGGAGCAACCGGCAGCTAATGTTGCTAATGCTTGGGCTGCTACACAGTGGTATGTTAGGACTGTGAGTGACTGAAGTTTGTTACCCCAAAGCCAGGTAACGCCGTTATAAGACAAGAATCGCAAACATCGGATTTATGCAGCTGATTAAAGTAACTGACCTGCGTTGCTCTGTGATCATTAACATTTCTCTCACTGGGCTTTTCCCAAGCCACACATGGAGGCTAGAGACGCTGCTGAACAGCTGTTTTCACTACAACATTGGATCCATATGAGAGTCTCACTGCCCACGTCATTAACACAGTACCACACTTTATGTTCTCTCTGTTCCCCTTGGAGAATAACTGGAGTGTCTGTTTTGTTTATGTTTAAAGAGTTATTGATTTTCTACTGGGGAGACAAAATATGTTCTTTTTACTCCTTTATCTATTTGTGGAACTGTTCCCCAGCAACTTCAAACTAGCTGTTTTTACACTAAAAACAATACACTATCAGGTTTTTTGTTTTGCTTTAATAGCTACTTTATTTTATTGGAACAGACCAAAATACTCTGTTTTCTGGTTCATTTGTGTTCTTCTGAAACACATGAAGCTTTTGCCTAATCAGATTAAATAATTTTGTTTATTATATATACACCGCTGTTATTTATTTAAAATACAGTAGTACAACATTACAGTTCATTTATGTAATACATGATGATTTTCCACCCAGGCCTTCCAGGCCATTCGCTGAGGTGCCAAATGCATTTCTTCTTTTTAAGAATTTACCAGATCACTGATTTGGCCAGTCTTAAAGTTTTATCTGCCTTTCTCATAGGTTTATCTGTTCTTCTTCCTCCCTAATGATGGGCTCCTTCACTTGCACTGACAACTGTTTGGACTTCACATTGAAAGATCCAATGTAAAGATACTAAAAGCAAGTTCAAAAGTGCATTCAACTCCAGATATAGGTTACCTTATATAGTGACCAAATGAAGGTGTTGTGTCAAAAAGTGATCTACTGCCAAAAACTGATTCGTGGTAAGTGACTGCCTATATTTAAACTGCTAAAAATATTTTGTTGGCCTACAACATATGAAATATGTGTCAAATGTATCCCTCATGAATGATATGAAGTAGGCACAATCAGTTTTTGGCAGACTGGCTTTTATATATCCTTTATTTACTCAGTTATAAAAAAAAAAGTCTCATTGACATTAAAAATGACTTTTTCAAGATTGGTCTGGCAGAAATTGCAACAAATATAACAATAGTTCTATAAAGATATTTTAGGTGGCCAAATGTATAATGTGGGTAAAATAATACATAAAAACACTTATCACTTACATAAGAACAGGTAATTTTTCAATTTTATATATAACTGCTTTGTAAATCCTGTTCACTTAAGTCTACTTACCAACATAAGTAAAGACATCACACATGAAAAAAAACGTTGGAAATCAGTTTTTGGCACAACAAAGGAACAGGCCTTATCTGACCATGAAACTGCTTATCAGACAGTTTTTTATGAGCTTTGCAGATGAGCTGTTAACTACTCTGGGGCATGCATTCCCGAAAAATAAGTAAAAACTACGATTCCAATTTTCCTCAAAGAAAATGACAAAATTAAAAAAACAAAAACCTCTTTGATGTAAACAATATCAGCTCACACCCCCAAATCAGTCTGACTGGAACTTTCTAAGAAACATATGACTAATTTATCGCTGAGGCATTGCCTTGTATTACCAACCAATGTGACGTGGACGACACGCTAATGAACCAAAGCGTGTGTTTAAAAAAATAAAAACAGGAGTCTAACTGAGCGGGGAACAGCGGTGGTATCGATAGAGCCATATGTTTACATCCTTGGCACTTGACTAGCGAGCGGAACAGGGAAGTTTAACAGATAGCTTAGCTTGCTAACTTCAGTGTACATTCAAAGCGGCTCGCTGAAAACCTAAAACTGTAAATATGCCGCGAGTGTTGCTGAACAGATGTGACTATAGTGAATGAAAAGGTGTTGAGTTTACGTTGGTTTCGTTATTTCGGTGTGGCCAACGCTCTATTACTTTAGCTAGCTAGAAAAGGTAAGCTACTAGCTAGCAAAGTAGGGAAGCTTGCCGCTCCACCAAAACTTCGCTCTCATGCGCTACAAGTAGTTAACCGCTCCGACTATAACTCACCTTTTACGAGACTGCAGCGCTCCTTACAGCAGCACCATTTACAACAGCGGACAACACACACTGAAAACTTTTCAACCGTACGCAGGTTGGCTGACATACATGTCACATCGCCAAATTACGTTACTTTATCACCTTCTGCTTTCTGGTAAAGCAGCAGTTGTTGACCCGTATAATAAACGAATACGCATTTAAAACAACTTCCGGTGTCGTATTTCAAAATAAGAAAGTCCATAGTAATATGTCTAATAAAAATTTCAGATTTCATTGTATTTCCTGCTGTAGTTTATCATTAAGTCAACAATTCATTTTAAGCCTAAATACAGATACAACATTCATCATTTCCGGTTGTATTTACGCTAACTTCAAACATATTTGCCAACTCCTGCCATTTCCAAGAACAGTCCCACCTGCATCCCGCACGCGGTTAGGTGTCACACACGGCTGCGCGAGCCTTAAAAATGGTTTTAACGATTAAATCTGGAAAAGAGGAAAGCGGCGCTTTGGGGCAGTGGCATGAATGTGCGTTAATATTTACCTTTATTTATTTCGCCTACAATTTAAGGTGAGCTAATTGTACATAAATACCTCTTATAAGAAAGCTGTAGTTAGTCCATTAGTTCCATTACCGAGACTGGGACATGATATACAGAACATAAACAATCCTTGTTAGCCAGTAAGCTGAGGCACCTGGTTACGTGTATAAATGTTCAAAAGAAATGTTTTCCACCACTGCTCGGGCTTTTGTAGAGTCTAAAAGTATTACCTTTCATGCTGTTATTTGATTAATGGCAGATTATGTAAATACCCAATTGTGATGTTTATTTTTACTCAGTGACCTTTAGTACTGAACGTTCTCTTCCTGGCATCATTTTACATGTAAAAATAAGGAAATGTGTGTTTGACCAATTATGTCTTTGCTGTAACAATGCTTCTTGACATTAAATCTTACACTGTTGGGAAGCCTGTTTATTTTTTTAACAGGGCCACATTTGTGGGTTGGTCCCATAAAAAATTGCCAGCTCTTCTCTGCCAGTACAAAACAGCTAATTTTTGGCTCATGTTTTGAGCTTCTAGTACCTCATGGGCTGACAATCAGGTGCCTGACTGTCAGGGTCTATGAGCATGGACCCTGCTACAGCGGTCAGTTGGTGTCTGCTGGTGGATGCCAAATTTGACTGATGTGGATAGGGTGAATGCCACAGGGCAACTTCAATATTTTCTTCCAACAAATAAGTTGCTGCATTATTTGGAGTGAGCCCTAGTACCATCTACAAATTGAAGGTCAAGTTCCAATGGGAGATGTCAGGGACAGGCCGTGACATTTGCGTCTCAAGAAGATAATTTCCTCCCTGTGTCAGTACTTGGGACCTGTTGGCAGTCTTCTACAGATTTGCAGTCAAGGATTGCAGGACGATATGGCCCACAATCAGACAATCCAGAACAGACTACACGGAGCAATCTTTGGCCTCACAGGGGTGCCAGGAGGCCTGCCATGACTGCCCTTCCTAGTCAGGCCTGTTTGCACTGGTGTCAGCAACATGTGCACTGGAAGCTGAAAAAGTGGAGGGATATTATGTTCAGCACTGAGTCCAGATTCTGCCTACAGCAGTTGGATCATAGGGTCAAGGAGTACAGATGTAGATACCGCTATGCTGATCGCTGCATCGACACTTGTGGGACCAGTTTGTGTGTGCTGTTTGTGCCAGAGCGACCAACACAACCACATTGGCTGAGTCGAGACAAATAATGGATAAAGAATGGGATGATTAAAGGCTGACCAGCCTGCACTCAAAAAAGTCAACTAAGGCACGTGTTTGGATATAAAAATGATTGTTTAACATTCTTTCTCATTGCTTGTATTTGAATGAAAGAAATTAAGATCAACTAGATCTCTGTGTTCACCCAATGAGAAGCAAGTACTGCCAACAATGACTCTTTTATTGCTAACTATTGCGCACTCTCCACACAACAGCAAAAGTTCAAATCAAAGCAAGCAGGAACAAACATTGAAGGTTGTTAAGCTAACAAATCTTTAGAGATAGTCAGAACTACTTTTTTTGCATCCCTAATATCCAGGTGTGGAGGTATGTAAGGACGACACAAGAGCTCGTCACATTTCTCTCTAACTTTATTCTCAGCTTACTAAACTGATTTCACAAGGCGGCAAAACATCCCTTAGAACCCAGAAACATCATTCTTCCCATTTCCCTTCTCGCTGGGTGTGAGTGGAGTCCCCTGGTGGTCCGCCACACAGATTAAGCAATACATGTGTGTAAATATAGACCAGAATGTATTTATTTCTGTAGGAGTGATGAGTAAATCTAGTTATTAAACTTTTATAAGTTTATTCTTAACAAAGCTGTCTCAATCCTGTGCTGTGCTTTTGTTTTCTAGAATACTTCAGGTACATTTTGCTGTCTCAAAGTGAGCGTATAGAGAGGGTTTGACTATGTGTGGAAATCTGCTTGGGTTCTATTGTTAGCCAGGCTACTGTTAGCCTCTGTGCCATAACTAAGCTAGACTATTACACTCCCCATGAGTGTTATATTCTAAATTCATTTAGCAGATGTTAGCCAGTCCTCAGTGCCCACAGACAACTGTTTGCAGTCTTAAATCACCTGAGAGACAGCTTATTTCATCGCTTCAGTAGGTGGGGCAAACTGCAGTTCTCAGAAAGCAAAGAGTCCTGTAATTCCTGTCTAACTTATCTGCCACACCAGGGCTCTAGACTAACTTTTTGCTGTGGTTGCACTGGTGCGCCTCAGAAAAAAAGCTTATTTTCTGAGATGCACCAGCACAAAATTTAGGTGCACCCAAATTTTTCAACCACATCGCTTAAAACCACAGTTTTCCATGTGCACTTTTTTGAGGGGAAAATTGCTGTCCATACAGACAATATTGATTTGTAAATGATTAACTAACAATCTGTCAACACAAAGTTCTTTATTTGGAGCACATTTCTACAAGAAAGATAAGTTACTGAAAAAGTGCTTGTGTTTAAAGTGCGTTGGCACTCTTTGGCAATATTGTAGACAATGTCAAACTTAATCATCACATCAGCTCCTCTGACGACCTGTTTGCTGCTGAAAGGCAGTGGGGAGAGGGGACACTTGGGCATTTATCGCAGCATATAATGTGTGTTCTGGATACACTGCTGCTTTTTCAGCGCTCAGAGGCTGATGGCTCCGTGTCAGAGCTGGCTATGAATTTCAGACAGATCAGGCCTTAACTTAACTCAGGTGGCAGAGCAGGTCAGCCACTAACCAGAAGGTCGGTGGTTCGATCCCAGGCTGCTCCAGGTTGCATGCCAAATATCCTTGGGCAAGATACTAACCCCATGTTTGCCTACTGGTGGTGGTCAGAGGGCCCGGTGGCGCCAGTGTCTGGCAGCCTCGCCTCTGTCAGTGCGCCCCAGGGCAGCTGTGGCTACAATGTAGCTTGCTATCACCAGTGTGTGAATGGGTGAATGACTGAATGTAGTGTGAAGCGCTTTCGGGTCCTTAGGGACTGAGTAAAGCGCTATACAAATGCAGGCCATTTACCATTTAACAAAAAAGTTATCAATCGTTCTTTTCATCTTTTCTTATTACCCACAGCTACATCCACTCTGTCGGGCCTAGGCTGCTCTCTAGGGCTGGGTATCATCACTGATTTCTATAATCCATTTGATTTCAATTCAAGAGGTCCCGATTCGATTCGATTTAGCCTCAGACAGTCAGAAATATTATAATTCTGATCATTTATCAGTACTGATACATGTGAGACTTCATCAGAGGTGTGAGCGTCACAGCAGACGCCTTTGTGTCAAAGTAACTGAGGATGAAACAGAAAAACATAAAGCAGATTTTCCTGGTCTGGCTTTTTATAGCAGATAACCTTAAAAATATTCTGCAATATTCTGCAATTTTGCATAATTTTAAAAAGTTTAAATTTCATCAGTACTGAACAGCAGAAATTAGGCTTTCTTTTCCGAGGTCATTTAAGTAAAGTGAAAAAAAAAAAGACAGCGGCCGACAGCGCTGTAAACAACGGTAGACTGGTGGGTAATAAGCGAATGGATAATGCAGAAAACAGAGATTTGAGACGGGAAACTGTTCTTGAAGTACACAGAGAGAGAGAGAGAGCTGTGCAGGCGGTGGAAGCAAAACAGCCAAAGTCAGAGGGAGTTCATGACAATGTTTATCAAATGTGAAGCGTAGTTTCGATCTTCTTTTGCTGCTGCTTCAGTGCATTTTGGTTGGAGAGAGACAAAACCTGCAGCATCAGAATCAGCGCAAAAAAGACGTAAACACAAAGCGTGGACCTGACGCATCAGAGTCAGCGAACTGTCGGCTTTCAGCCCCGACGGCGTGTCCGTGTCCCGGCCGTCGGGTGAGAAAGCCGAGAAAGAGAAAGCTGATTCTGATGCGTCGGGTCTGTGTTTACGTCTTTAAATGGAGTCCGTGTACCTGCTCTCATTTACTGTTTGGTGGTTGTTGAAATAGTTTTGTGAGCTTTAACCTGAGATTCTGGCGTTTCTGGCAAAATACATTTATATTTAAAAGTCGATTCAGGATTTAAGGAATCGATGTCACTTTATTCAAGCTACTCACCTCCCTCTATCCACCTGCACTTTCAAACGTACACACAAAGGACTACGGGAATATCTGGACCACGGCCAATCAGAGAGGTCCCGCCCCTGACTATCTCTGATTGGTTTAGACCAGGATAGGGGCATAATGTGTGTCAGTTGTTGACCACACGGAGACTTTCAGAGCTGCCGAGAATTTTATTTAATTTTTTTTACTTGAAAAGTTGGTCTCACCGGTGCGACCTAGGACTTTTTTAGTCGCACCATTGAAAAATTTGGCCGCACTCTAGAGCCCTGCACACTGAATCTTGACTCTTTAGACGTCGGTAAAATCCTCCCTAACATTGCAAAAGCAGCTAGAAAATATTCCGTTGTGCTAATAGAGTACTGTGATACATGTGGTGTTTTTACTCGTTTATTGAAGGATGTGCATGGTTAATCCCATCTTTCCAACGTTTCAATATACTTGGTATCAAAATTCTTTAAGAAGTTACTAAATTAGCACGTTAGTCTGTTGTTGATATTTTAACACTATTAATTACCTTTAATAGTAGCTCATATGTTGCTCAGTGCCAATATTTTTTCTTTGTGTTTTACAGTTGAGATTTTAGTAGAATTTGTTTTAATATTCTTGTTTTTCCCAGAATTACATGACAAAATAAAGCAGTCCCCTTCATCTGCCCATGGGCACCTCCTCTTTAATCCATGTCTTCAGTAAACCAATTGAAAATATAACTAAAGTTTCTCCTTTGGTTGAAATTGGTGGAGGTGTTTGTCTGGTTAGGTCAAAATTAGGAACCAAACTGGATGAACTGGTTACAGTACAGTATAATATGTGTGCATAGATACGGTATGCAGTGTGTGTATGCGTTTGTGCAATTTATAAATGATATATTACTTAAGATATCCCAACTGTGTTCTATATTACAATACAAATCAGGATTTTGTTAAATGTGTAATTTGTGGGATAAAGAAAACAATGTTGGTGCTATGTGACAGAGACGATATGCAGCTGGATGTCTTCATTCAAGCAGGGCTGGCCCTCACTGGGTTGGCTAGCCCTGCACAGGCGTGTGGCCTCCTGTCTGGACCTAAGATATCCACCAGAGCTCAAATACATGTTTGAAGATATTTTGGAATCTTTAATTTAAAAAATTCTCATCCAAGGCACAAACTCTGAAAAACAAGCTTTTGGAAAAGTTGAACAAGACCGACGGGAGCCAGCACCCTTATTAGGTTTTAGATGGTTATAAAAAGAGAGGTAATAATTCAGTTTGCTTGAAATTTTTAAAAACATGTGTCATCTTGTAAATGCGAAAGTCTTGAACCACCCATTTCCTTGTTTTTGCGAGTGAAGTGATAAATAGGTGTCATGGCCCGTTTATGTTTTGTTCTGTTTCTGGGTTTAATAGTATGCTGAGTTATACTCTTTGAGTGTTTTATGTTTGGTTTTCTTGAGGTTGTAGCTTAAGGTCCTTAGTTATTCTTTCAACTTGTTAAGAGCCTGTTTCTGTTTTCCCTCAGTGTCTAGTCTTGTCTCTGTTGCTCATTTCCCTCATTTTGTATTTAAATCCTCAGTTTGTTGTTGTTTGTTGTTGGGTTCTCCACGTTTGCTGTGTGCTCTGGTGTTTGGTCTGCATTTTCCTGTCACGTCTAGTTGTTAGTTACCCAGTCAAGAGATCCTTAGTTCTAGTTTATCTTTTGTTTTTGTTTTAGTGCATTTTCCAGGAATAAAACTGCCACTTTTACTTAAGTTTCTACCCACCATGATAATAGGTGCAATGATTTATTACAGTGTGCAAACATACATGGAAACACAGTATATAACGCAAAAACAGAGTTTCTATAATTCTATTGACCATGAAAGTCTAGAGCCCCTTTATTCTTCATCACAGCCTGGACTTTCTGAGGTGGCTGTTAGGGTACCTGTGTGTTTGGTTCTTTGGTTCTTTGAGTTTTGTTTATTTATTATGTTCCTTGTGTATTTTGTATTTCCTAATTTAGTTTACTTATGCTCTTGAGGTTATTCTGTCATGACTTTATATTCCTTGATTATTGTTTGTGACATGATTGAGGACCCGCACAAACAGCTTGCACGTTACTACATGTTTTATTGTTTGGTGCTTTTCCAACACTGGGCCACAGCTTCCCAGCTGCCACCCACACACAACACCACACCTCAGAGCCCGGCTGTCATGGTCCGGGTGAGTGGCTGTAAGCTCCACTTGGTGCCTAAGCTTCCTGGTATCCGCCCATGGGTAGAGCCAACAGCCTCCCTCACCTGGAGCTGATTGAGGCAATTAGCCTGGAGATTTAAGCTCCTCGCTGACACTTCTTCCTCGCCAGTTCGTTCTGGTTAACCTCCTGGCTCTCCAGAAATCTCCCCGTGCCGCACTTGCCTGCCCTCTCACTATCACGGAACCAGCGGAACTCAGGTCAGCCATTCCATACCATCAAACTCACCCGGACCTCCGCCGCCTCTCCTTCAACGTTCTGTTTCCCACCTGCAAAGTAAGACAACTGGCTAGCACTCTAACTCCACTCTTCTCTCTTCCCAGTGCATTCCTACTTACCAGTCCAGCTCCAGTTACCTCCTCGGTCCTGTCTCTCTGATTCCCCCGAGCCAAGTTCTTAGCAGGCCCAGGGTTATTCATTGCTGAAACATTCTCCTTGTGCTGTGAATAAACATTCTTAAAACCTTGTTCTCTGCGACTGGTTTAGTTCCAGTACCCGGCCTCCGGCCGTTTTGTGACACCGGCACATCCTTAATAGGGGAGACATGATCAGCTGATGGAGCCTCCCCTGACACCGCACCATGAACCCGCTGCTCCACGCCCCCTTGCACATGAGCCACAAATCACACCCCACCACATTGTTATTCATGGTTTCTCATTATTGTTTTCTGCTCATGTTATGTTCTCAGTTCTAGTGCTCAGGTTTCTGTTACCTTGCCTTCCCCGTGTTCCACGTTTCATGTTAAGTTACTCTTGTCTCTGTGCTCAATGAGAGAGAGAGATGTGTGCCGTGGACGTCCACCTGCTGCTCCGCCAGCACCGAAGCCTTGGTCGCTTCAAGTCGGAGTACTCCGGTTCACTCCTGCTTGCGCTTCCCAGCCACGGCCCGCCGTACTACGGGCTGGAGGCTAAGCTACCTGGCTCATTGGCTTCCTCTTCCTGGAGGAAGTGGCGCTCCCGCGGCTGTCCCTCAGTGGCTGATATAACTCCCGGTATTGAGTCAAAGTCACTATTTTTCTCATGTTCCTCCTGAGCTGGTTATAATTAAAGACAATAATCACTCCTCAAACTGTTGAGACTGTCAAACCCAAGACTGTTTATTTTGAGCCTGTTGATTCATTAGACTTAAACTGTTTCCACACTGCTCCTTCTGAGCCTCGAGTTGTTCTCAGAGACTGTTAACTCAAAGACTGTATTTTCAAAACCTGCTCATTGTGATGGATAAAGTTTAAAAATGATGTTTGCTGAGTCAGTCTGTTCTGAACCTCCACCTCTCTCCGTGTTTCTGTTCCCAGGGCAGCCGCGGTCCAGCCTTCCCCTGCACACATCAGTTTCCCAGGTGAGGGGGGGCTAGGGCCAGGTTATTCCCTGCTCTGGCTCCCAGGCCAGCTGAAGCTCCACCCGTCCCGCCGTTTCTGGTGCCTGTTCCGGCTCGTAGGGTGAGGGCGGCCATGACCCAGCTTACTCCTGCTCCCGTACCTACTCCTTGGATGGGAGTGGCTCCAGTACTCCCTTGTGTCCACTGTGGGCTCTGTAGAGTCCGGTCAGCTGTCAGCACTGGGGGCTCTGGAGAGACGTCCGTCCACCAGATCAACCAGCCACTTAACCACCTGTGGCAGCCACGGCGCCACCGGTGCAACCACCAGCTCAACCACCTGCGGCTGCCATTCCAGTTTTGTGTTTCTTGGTGCCAGCAATAAAGCTGTCTTTTGAGTAAAGTTTCTGCCTTCGAGTCTGCAGTTTGGGTCCTCCAGTCCTGCCTGCTGCACACAGCAATCCTGACAATGGCGTTGTAATTCCTTCAGGAATAGTTCTCCAAGCTTCGTGAAGGACATTCAAAGCTCTTTGAATATTTGTGCGATTTAGTTGGTCTCTGTCAAGATGATCCCACACTGTTTGATGCTGAGCTCTGGCCAATCAATGAGTGATAATGTTCGTGTGTGTGTGTGTGGGTTTATCTTCGCATGCTCTTACTGCGTTGGCGGTGCATTTGGGATCATTGTCATGAAGAAAAATGACGCTGCTGCAGATGATGCAACATGGTGGATCAAAATCTGATGGTACAGCACTCCATCACATCTATAGCCACTGATTTTCAGTCCAGTTCTTGTGTAATGTGGCACACCTCAGCCTTTTCCCCTATTTTCCTTCCTTAAGAATGGCTTCTTGACACAATCCTTCCACTGAGACCGTTTCTGATGAGGCTTCAGTGAATAGTAGCTGGATTAGCTGAAGGGCCATCGCTCAGGTCTGTGCAGGATTTTATCCTCTTAAGGGCATGACTTTGAGATGCAGCTAATGAACAGCATCTGCTGTAAACTATAGCAGATCTATTCTCCACTTGTTCAATTTTTTTCAGACTTTTAAGGACACATTGCACACGATCCTGAGATGTGCCAAGTTTTCAGATAATAGCTCTTTATTGGAGTAAAAATACAAGTTTATACTTTTAAACTGTTATTTTTGGCATTTTTGATTCAAGAAGTGGGAACAAATGACATGAACAGGCTGCTAGTAACAAAGTGCTGACATATAAAGTTAAAAATTGTTTCTTTGCCAGGGAGGCCCCTTCATTGTCCATTTTTTTTTTTTAAAAACACGTCTTAAAACCCGTTTTTATTCTGTGACACAGTCTGACCCTGATTTTACTGCTTCAGTTTAATCTAATGTGGACCACACTGTAGTGGTTAACTATCTCCAAGCTGCTTTTTCTGTCTAAAATCCTGGAGAAAATTGTATATTCCCAATTAATTTTATTCTTTTTAAATGAGGTTAGAGGTTTTCCAATCAGGTTTTAAAAACCTCCATAGCACTGAGTCAGCACTCTTAAAGGTTTTTAATGATATCTTCCTTACCTGTGATTCTAGTAATCATGTTGTTCTTGTCTTCCCTGACCTAACAGCTGCTTTTGACACTGTAGAACACAAGATTTTACTGTCTCATTTACATCATCTTGCAGGCATTCATGGTACTGTTTTGAATTGGTTTAGGTCTCATCTTTCTGACAGAACTTTCTGACTTTTTAGGGTACGAGTCCTTCTCCGCTGCTCTCCTGTTTGGGGTCCCGCAGGGCTCAATTCTAGGTCTGTTGTTCATTGTATTTACAGGCCTGGAAGGCATGGGATATCCTTCCACTGTCATGCTGACAACTGCCAGATTTATCTGCCTCTTAAGCAGAAAGCTGCCCTCTGTATTAACTCACTTCTGGCATGTCTAGAAGATATTAAAACTTGTCTAACATGTTGGACTAATGTTGCCTTTATTAATTCATCTGTTTGTGTGACGTTGCACTGGTTTAGCAGTGGTTTTGTGTGTCACGTTTGCTGTGAGCCACTGGCTACGGACTAATTGAAGGCAGGTGTATTTGATTACACTGATGCCCTGTCTACTTATAGCCCGCACTACAAACACTGCTGTGATATTTTTTCTCTCTGTGCAGGTATGAAATATGACCAAATCTAGGATGACCTGATATGTTTATGGCGGATACTTTGCTACACTGTGGGTTGTGATCGTTTGTCTCTGTGCAGGCCAGGGCCTACAGTATGCCGCAGAGTGGAGTTGCTGAGGCCGGAGTGATCACTGGCCTTCTTCTTACAGGGTGGTGGGTGAGGACACCTGCTGGTCCCTGTTAAAGTGGACTTGGACTGTGTGCTTTTTATTCTGTACTCAAGGAGGACTATTTGGACTATTTTAGCCATCATGTTTGGATCATTGTATTAATTCTTTTTTAGAATTTGACTGACTGTCATGCTGCACCTGTTACACTTGGATGGCCCTGAACTTTTAAAATGTAATTCAAGCAAAGCAGAGGTGATCGTGTTTGGGCCTAGCAGACCTTGTGATTCCTCCTCTATTCATTTGGGACCCCTGGCAGAGTATTTTAAACTTGTTGTTACTAACTTGGGTTTTGAGATGGACAGTGATTTTTGAATTGGACACTCAAATTAGGGCTACTGTCAAGTTCTTATCATTTAAGGTGCTTGGCAAAGCCTGATTTTCCTCCAGGCAGACTCCATTGGCTGCCTGTTTTAGAGTTCATTTTAAATTTCTAAGGTTTGTTTGTTTTGTTGTTGTTGTTGTTTTTTACCTGAGCTTCATCCTTACTCAGACCCCAGGTTCTCAGGTCAGCTGACGAGCTCCTCCTCGGGTCCAAGAGGAAGCTCAGAGGGGGCGGGGCCTTCTCTATTGCTGCTCCTAACCTCTGGAATAACCTGCCCCTGCGCATTAGAGAGGCCCCTTCACTGTCCAGTTTTTAAAATGCATCTTAAAACCCCTTTTTATTCCTTGGTGTGTGACACAGTTTGGCCCTGATTTTACTGCTTCAATGGGGGGGGTCATGTCAAGTGTACAGCACTTTGTTTTCAGCTGGGAGTTGTCTGAAAGTGGTATATAAATAAATTGAAGAGAAGTTGTCTGTGGTTCGTCCCTTGGACTGAAATCGAGTGAAAAAGTAGCAGAAAATGTTTCAGAAATGAGGATTATCTGGGATCTCACCGGCTAACATGTTAGCAAACGTGTGCAGTTTTAAGTCAGACTCGAACGCCACAGATGCTGAGCTCGAGGTTTCAGAATGGGACTCTTTAATGTATGTTAAAATATCAGTTATTTTTAAACAATATTTTTATATTGACTGTAAAAGACGAACGTATTTAAGTTTGCAATACTGCATGCATTGTCTACGTATAAAAGTCACTATCCTTAGGATTTTTATAACATTCATAAATTCATAGCAATGAGGCAGATGTTAAGGAAAAATACATTTAGTGTCTGTTACAATGCGGTACCCGATACGATTGATTAAATAGGAAGTTGAGAGCTTTCCAAATCCTACATGTGGTGTCTTTGAAAAACCAACATTTCTGTGTGCTCACAAAGTGAGATGTTCAATGTTATTTAATCCCGATTCACCCCTTTTAGCGCTTTAACTCACCTCTCCACAGAACAGAGAGCAGTACTGGAAACCAGGTGTTTTGCTTTACCAACATCTGTATTCGTCTGTACAACTCTGACGGTGTCAGACATCCTCAGCACAAAGTGATGCTTAAGTAATTCTGTGGAATGTAGACAACAGCTGAAGAAAGTTTAGTATTAAAAAAACAAACAGGTTGAAAGATTAAAGGGGAAGAACTAGTTATAACAATAATGTTGGATGCTGTTAACTCGCGCCAATTACAGAAGGAAATGTAGATTTCTTTGGATGCATTAATGACGTCATTCATCGGTGGTCAATTTTGTTATCTGAGTAAATGAATCTAATTGAAACTACAATGTTGATATTTGTAATATTTTCTGTCTATAAGTTCATTTAACAATAACACTACTTGTTACACAAAGTACACAACATTTGATACAAGAAAGAAAATGTTGCTCTGAAGTATTTTATTGTGCTAATTTAGCATCAATCTTGTTGGATTTACTGGAGCTAAATAGTTGGACTCTGTAAAATGTAACCAGTGAATGTTTGTCATGTTCACATAACAATTTTTTTAATGTATCTTGATTAAGTTTTAGATGGAAATATGGTGGCATAATAAAACACATTCAGTGAAGTAGAACAGATTATTTTTGAGTATGTTGCAGCTGTTGGTGGTTCCTTTCACATGCTTCTGTTTGTTAAATGAATAAACTGTTAAAATACTAATATGTGTTGTTTCTTCAGACTTCAATCTTTCCATCCATTAAACGACACCAAACAAGAGCCAGTAGCAGAAAAATAGAACAGAATAGAAAAGACCTTTATTGTCATTGTACATGTACAAAGAAAAATGTGCCTTTTTATGTATGTGTTCTGTTCTGTTTTGGCAGATTTGGCAAGTTAGTTTTTCATAGGCACAACCCACATACTCACCTCTGCTGCTCAACTCACGAATGCATTTTCCCTTCAATGAGGAGCCATTTAAGGAGAAATTAACAGGCTGAATGAGACGTAAGCCAAGAAGCCTCTCCCAACAAAGAAATCACTGACCAAACAAATGTCCTAATTTATTGTGCAAAGTTTTCACACACAGGTGTGTGATCGTGCAATCAGAACTCACTGTGAACATGAATAAATGATGGTGCCCTTGCATTTCAAATTCTGTAATATCACATCAATGTTTTAGTCGCTTTTAAATACAAGAGCAGCAGAAACTGTTCAATAAAGACAAAGAAGCTGTGAACCAAATAGCATTTTAATGAAATCATTAGTGGTTAAGCAAAGTAACATTACAAAGGAAACAAAAGCAAGGAAACGGTTAAGTGTAAAGAACATTTGTTCCATTGGCACAGGCTTCAGTGCAGCTGCATGTTGTTACTGCTCTCACAGACATGGCATTGTTTCCCCCTTTTAGTGGTTTGAGCATCAAATCACCAAAGGTCTCAGCTGTACATCGACAATGCTAAAATATTTCAGCCGTCCTTACATATAAATGTCATTTGTTGCAAGCTGTGCAAACATCACAATTGTTTGACATAAAAAGTAAATGTGGAAGAAGCGCAGGCAGCAGACAGCAGCGCACTGGCTGTGATTCACATTATATACAAAGATGAACACGAAATGGTGACGACTCGGGGAACTAAGCTTTGACAATACAAACACTGCAGAAACCTTTGGGAACAGTTACGTGAAGCTCTCTTAGAATCATTTGTCATGTATTTGTAGCCTTCTGGCTTCCGGCCACGCCCCCTGCCCTTACCACAGAACACCTGTAGAAATATATGATAATGGGCTCCAGAGATGCAGTCAGAGCAGAACATTCAAACGCAAATCAACATAAATTCTTGACTTTTAAAAAGAGCTGTTGGTTTTATTGGTGAACGCACATGTAGAGGAAAATATGTTGAAATGACCGGGCACTAGGGGTCAGTGTCAGGCTGCAGCAGTCACATACTAGGATAAAAGCTCCAGAGAGCACGCAGTGATTGTAAAAGCTGAGGATGCATTGGTCCTTGTGGCAGCTTCTTTACCCAACTCATATCAGACGGTCTTTTGAATAAAAAAAAAAAACAATGAAAAATGACAGAAGACTTTTTTCAACACAGGAAAAGATCACTGAGAGAAATGTAAAGGACCTAACTACCTTCATTTTCATAACGGTTGTTCTTTGGGAGAAATGGCCGTACAATGTTCTGTAAAAACAACAAAGACACAGCGAGTCTACTATAGTCTGTCAGCAGTAAGAACATTAGCCTGATATAAAATGTGATCACATACAAATACTCAACAATAACTTGATAACAGACATCATTGTGCTTCTAAGTAAAGAGTAAATTAAGCAGAATACTATAACATTAGTAAGTAGAGAAGGTGGAAGGAATAGCATAGCATGTGTGATACTTGATATTTCTGGATAAGCGTGAATATTTACTCTGTGAATTTATCATTTATCAGTCGGGAATCTGCGACATCCTTTAAACAAACCCTTCTCTAGCTGTGAGTCAGACTGAGAAAAGGAAAAAGGGGCACTTTCTGAGAATAATTCAGCCCTGCTCACAACAAACGTTTCATCTTCTTTCCTTTCTCCTCATCTTTGCTCATGATCATTTACACTCCACCTTTGGAAATCTGAGAGGAATGTCACATATTCCTTTGGATAGTGATTCTTAAGCCATAATATGTAATCAAATAAAGGAAAAAATATAACTTGTTGTAGTCTTAATAACAGCGCAGCCTTTAGCATGTGGTCCATAAAAAAGAGCTGGGACCTTTTGGGGGAGGGGCCTCTGTAGATGATCACCTTATAGAGCTGAAAAGCCAAATGTGTTAGCACTCTTCATGGTTATAGCTCCAGGGTTTTCTCTCTGTTCTCAGGTGCTACTTTTAAAAATCCTAACACAAAGACTGACTCTGACTGTGAGTGCAGCTGCGTGGAATGAGCCCTGTGACTGCACTGCAACAATCAGGGCCAGTGGAGCTTTGAAGCAGGCAGACATGCAGGTGAGATGGAAACAGAGCCAAAGGTCAGTTAAAGACATCACCAGCCTCCTGGAAAAGCTCTGACTTACAATGTTTAGTTTAGTTGTGTTTACAATTGTTCTGTTTTGCTGCAGAGAATGATACAATCTGTTTGAGTGCTCACTTTCTTTGGGCTGAATTCTTGTCTTGGGCACCACCTGTCTGATAATCTGAGAATTACATGTTCCCAGAAAGCATTTTTGTGAACACAATGTTGTCTTAATTGGCAGGAATAATGGCCAAAATCAAAATAATAATAATAATAATAATACCCAGGTTGTAATTAGCCTCATAATTTTCTGTGGTATCTTAATCTTTTTTAGATCTCTGGGGCTGATGATTTTGTTAGCATCTGTTTTATATCTTTAATCGCTATCTCTGTCTCTCTCCTCGTGCTCCTGCAAAGCATCGTGGCTGTCCTCCTCTTCGTCCTCATCAGCCTCTTCCTCATCACCACCTCCATTCATCATTTCCATCTCCACCTCCACCGCTCCTTCCTCAGCCTCCGCGTCCACTTCACTGAAGGGCTCGGGATCTTGTGACACCTCGACCATCTCAGTGCCTTGAACCACTTCAACAGCACCCTCGCGAATTTTTTTGACGTGGAAGGTGAAGGGGGGCACTTTGTACACAGCGGTCTTGGACCGGGCATAAACCACATGGTCTGGTGTGAAGGCTTTCTTCATCTTGTCGCTGGATGTCTTCATCTTCTGTTTGCGCTCAGGGTTGACGCTCATGCGTGTCCCGAGTTTTCCCATCTTCTTCTCAATGTTGTGGCGGGTCTTCTCCAGGTTTTCCTTGGTCTTCTGCTTGGTCTTTTCTAAATTCTCCTTGGTTCTTTGCCTTGTCTTTTCCAGGTTCTCCTTTGTCTTCTGCTTTGTCTTCTCAAGGTTCTCCTTGGTTTTTTGTCTGGTCTTCTCCAGGTTCTCTTTGGTCTTTGCTCTGGTCTTATCCATCTTCTCCTTTGAGAAAACAGTTTTCAGGGTTTGTACACGCTGCAGGCTGCTGCGCTTGATGCGTTCGGCACGAGTCTCCTCGATGGCCTCCTCGATCTCCAAACCCTCTTCGTCCGATGAGAGGTCCACGTGAGGCTTGTCTGCCTTTTCTCCTTCTCCTCCCTCTTCTCCGGGCTCTTCCACAGCTTCTTTGAGCTCGAGCAGACTGCCTCCTCTGCTTCCTGACACAGACTCGGAAACCTTCATGGATTTTGAAATGCTGAGTTTCGAGGGAACTTTCACTTCATCCTGTGGAGAAAAGAGCATAAATAGTGACATTATTTCTTCTGATAGAGGTTTTGTTGACGTAGCTTAACACATTACTGACATATTATCACATTTTAAAGCTGATAGTGTGTCTTGTTACATATCACAGTCCAGAGCAGCGTTGTGGTTCTGCTGGTTGGTGTATCCAGATTCATATAGGATAAAAAGACTGATTAGTAAAGCTAATGTGGTGAAGTCACAATTCAGATTTTAGCTTTAGGATAGGAGGATTGGTAAAAGGAATGGTATGTCTCTGCTATCATGAAATGAGTTATGTGTGTTTGTGCATTGTTCCTCTTTCTGTCGATGTGTGCAAGTACTCACAGGCTAACCAAGCCGAGCCGTATGACTCACTTGTTCAGGTTTTCCACACAGTGCAGCCATTAGAGGCCGTCATAAACAGAGAGGTTTCTGAGTAAAGACATGAAGCTGTCTCAGAGGAATGAAAGGAAAACGTTTGTGTGGGATGTCAGCTGTGACAAAAGGGGCAAACAACATAATTACAGTGTGAGCACAAAGCTACTCTGACCCTTCTGCTGACATCATTAAGATGTGCTTAACACACATGCGGAGGGGAGGAGAGAGCTCCGGGACATTTAAAGTTTTGTGGTTTAACCATGTTTGTCTCTGCAGGCTGCTGCATGCTCTCTCTGTCATATCGTGTTAACCTGGAAACTCTGTATCATCGTCCTGCAGAGACGGGAGCAGTCACAGCAGGAGAGAGGTAGTGGGATTATTATTTCTGCATTCTGATATTGAGCTCGTCTACCACAGCACTCATTTGCTTATGAGATGAACCATTGTGGTTTTTATTACCTCATGACTTCTAGCACACTGTCTGTAGGCAACATTCTGGAATAGCGGTCCTATCACTCTGCATCTAGTGAGCTTTGCAGTTTCCGAACTTTACTTGTTTGGAATATTTTGTATGTGTGACCTGCCTCGCCTGACCCTGGCCCGCCCTGAAAAGCATTCCTGTATAGAAACACTTCACGCTCGCCTCCATATTCATTCATTCCCCTCTCTGTTCCATCTTCCACCCACCATATCTTCCCTTTCTCAATAACATTCCAGCCAAGGGAGCCTATCTTTCTCTTTTCTCCACCTCATAAATTCAGCGCTCTGGCCTGCAAATGCAGGGATGGAAGAGAGGGCGGGGGTCTTCCTCTTTCCATCACGGCAACTTTGAATCCAACTGGGCTCCAGACATTTACCTCGTGTACTGAATGTAGTACTTGCTGTATGTATTGTGTGTTTGTCTCCCCTTACACCGCCTTTATTGTCAAAACAGGAACTCGGTGGGGCCGGGACAAAGGACTAGCAGGGATGGGGGATGGTCAGGTGTGGAAAGTGGAGATGCTTTTCTGCTGTCGTATGAAACGAGTAATTGCACACATGGGATGATTCTAAGAGTCGTGGAAAACCATCTGGTCAGCAGGAAGATGATAGCATCAAAGTCTTAGCTGGAAGGTAGCACTGAGAGCTAAGTGTGAGCATGTAGAGGAGGGGGGGTCTGCGTCCATTGTGTTCTGTTCTCGTGGTTTTATTGAGGTATTGTGCTGCAGTATCTTGGGTAAACTTGACCTTAGATGAGGGATTTTGGCTTTCCTGCCGGGCGGGGGTGCTGGAAAATACCTGCCTAGTTACAATTCATTGCGTCTTATATTGAAGTCAAGGACAATGCAGTGGGTGCTGAAAATCACTTAAGCAAGGTTAAACCTCGAGCCTGGATCTCTCCACAGTTTCCTTCCAATGACAACACACCACACCATTTATTATTCCAGAAATAATTTGCATGTCCCAGTAAACAGTAGATTTGGTATTCCAAATTCCAGGATGGTCTTTTGTTTTATACAAACCAACATGCTTCTTTTGCCGTTTGCACCCATATTCATCACATACATCAAGAGACAGCACAGATAGGTGCTTAAGTAAAAAAGTGTCATTCCACATATCTTTATAATGACATTTTTACATATTTTATGTATCAGAATCAGGATACTTTAAAATCCCCTAAGGAAATGATGTACAAATAAACATTAGGATCCTTTCAGCCAGCAGAGAAGCTATTTTGCTTTGGCTAGGACACCGTCTGAGCGATCACAGAACAGCGGCACTAATTTGTACAAACAAATTCTTCGAAAGATTTTGTTACTTTTTGTTCTGCAAATTCATTGTAGATCTAACTGCACAGAGCGATATACAAGTAATGACAATTATCAACGGCTGAAACATGAAAGAGATATACACATCAATAATTATAAGGCAATGACATCTCGTATATGATTTGAAAATCCATCCATGCATTCGCCTATCCTTTTCAGGGGCACGGGAGCCTATCCCACTGTCATAGGGCGAGAGGCGGGGTACACCCTGGACAGGTCACCAGTCCGTTGCAGGGCTAACACACAGGGACAGACAAACATTCACTCCCACCTATGGGCAATTTGGATTATCAATTAACCTATCCCCCCAAACTGCATGTCTTTGGACGGTGGGAGGAAGCCGGAGTACCCAGAGGGAACCCACACAAACACGGGGAGAACATGCAAACTCCACACAGAAAGACCCCGGCCTGATGGTGGGATTGAACTCAGGACCTTCTTGCTGTGCGGCAACAGTGCTAACCACCGTGCCACCGTGCTGCCCTGAAAAAGTGTCATTAAAAATTGTACCTTAAATATATTTGAATATACAACCTGTGTGCTATTGAGCTACTTCAATAAGATTATAATGTTGACTTAAATACTTTTTTGCGATGGACAGTTCACACACCAGTTTTGTATACTATGAAAATATTTCTGTTATCCAAAATAAATATTTCAGAAAACTGGAAAACAGAGTTTTGGAGGATCTGGAGACTGAAGCGACTTCTTTGCTCACTGGTTGCTTTGTTTTCTGTCACATGGTGATCACTGAAAGGCTTCTCATGATGTTGTCTCAGACCACAGAGAATCACAGAGTCGTTTTAGTTTTAGATAAGTACAAGAAAGTGGATGCATGGATGGAATATAGAGAATATAAAAATAGGTGTGGCACAAACTTAGTGTTCTGTTTAAAATGAGATGTAGATGATTGTCTTATCTTTAAGGAGCCCAAAGTCAGTCTATCAGTTTGGTTAAGATGTGTGCGTGTGTGTGCGTGTGTGTGTGTCTAAAGTACATGGAAAGAGCGTAGGAGGAAGTTCAGGCAGTCACCTTGGTGTGTTGACTTCCTGACTCTGCTAATTTAATGGGACATTGTTCTCCGTGAGGATGCTGTGCCAAAGACAGGAAAGCACACTCAGAGTCACGGAAAATAGACCAATGAGGTACGTAAGGATTGGCAATCTCTCAGTGTGTGTGTGTGTGTGTGTGTGTGTGTGTGTGTGTGTGTGTGTGTGTGTGTGTGTGTGGCTGCACTAAGACCACACAGACCACACTTTGCCTTTAACATTGCAAAACATGAACATGCACAAGATGATAATTTCCACATCTAGTTAAATTACAAAATGGGAGTTGAGACGTTTGTTCCAAAACGTGTGTGTGTGTGTGTGTGTGTGTGTGTGTGTGTGTCTCCTGAAGTAGTGGGTCTTATCTTGTGATTGGTTTTATATTTATGAGGCTGCACTCTTTGCTCTTTATCTCTTGTTATGCCTTTATGTAAGATGAAACTAACACTTTACAATGAAGTCAAGAGATAACCAAAAAGTATGAGAGGCCCACAGTTCTCACTAACCCTGTCAATGTGTGTGTGTGTGTGTGTGTGTGGACGGGTATTAACATCTTCATGGGGACCAAAAATTGGTAGTTTACTATACTTGTGGGGACAAACAGCCCTTGTGGGGACCAAAATCCCGGTCCCCACGAGTTTGAAGGCATTTTTGAGCCTCAAAATGTGGTTTTAGTGTCAGGGTTACAATTAGGTTATGGTTAGGTTTAGGGTAAGGGTCAGGGTTAGGCATTCATTTTTGATGGTTAGGGTTAGGGTAAGGGGCTAGGGAAAGCATTGTGTCAATGAAATGTCCCCACAAGGATATAAATACACACATGTGTGTGTGTGTGTGTGTGTGTGTGTGTGTGTGTGTGTGTGTGTGTGTGTGTGTGTGTGTGTGTGTGTGTGTGTGTGTGTGTGCTGCTGAGATCAGCTGGCTAATGCTCTGTGCTGTCAGCAGAACTCAGTGTTTTTGTTTCATGATGAGTGTGCACGATGACTCCTGTGCCACGGTCCATCTCAGTGCAGCTCTTTGGTCAATCATTTTCCTTTGTCATGCTTTTCCATTTGACTTTAACTGATCTGATTTCCTTTTTCTAGGACACAGTGTTAAATCCCAAAAATTGTTGGGTTTTCTGGGTGTAGCCAGCGGGGTCCATGGTAGCCATGGCAGCAATAACAATGCCCGAACAGCTACCTCAGCCAAGTATCTGCCAAGTGTGTGTGTGAGCTTCCTGCTGCAGACTGGATACAGTTACAACATTATATCCTTGGAGCTAAATATGTGCATGTGCACTTCATGTCACTATCGTTGCGTCGTAGTTTGCGATGACAACAAACCTACAAGCAAAAATCATTCTGGATTTCCAGTTTCACCACCAAAGTGCTTAATTGAAGTTGTGTTTCCATGGTAACAGGGACGAGGCTGACTGGAACTATAATGTTTCCAGATAAAAGCAAAACAATGTTTACTAGTCAGGAGCCGTAATTTGTGTGTGTGTGTGTGGTGGGGGGCGGGGTAGGAGCACACCATGGAAGCTTTCCACTCTCACACAGCAACCACTCATCAGGCTGATGCAGAGGGAGCGAGAGGAATCCGGCAATAACACACCCTTCTCTGTTTCTGTTTTCCTGTTTAAACTCTAACCACCGAGAGTTCCCCTGCTGCTGTGGAAAAGTGTGTGTGTGTGTGTGTGTACCTGTGTGAGCAGCATGCATACTCTACTGTACTAAGCTCTAGGAGTCCACATTCCATTACACACACACACACACACATTCAGGGGATTTTCCAGTAAATCCAGGAAAAAGGGGAATCCTCGTGATACAACTGCTGATGCAAAGAGTAACTGAGGGCAGGCTGAGAAGCAAGCGAGGACACTGTGTGTGTCTGAGTGTTTTCTGGGGGACTGACATTTAAAGAACAACTCACAAGCCAACTGTCATGGAAATATACATTTTGTCTTGCTACTTTTTCAGATCACATGTTTAAGAGGAGCCATTAAACAGAAATGATTTTTGTCAACCTTCTAAAGTCGAGAATTGAAACGTTAACCTCATGTCATCTGTGGCTATACTCACAATAGGTTTGACCAAGTCTAAGCCACTGCATGGAAACAGTCATGGACCACTGTGGAGCTTTAATGCAGTGCTTAAAACTCAGTGCATAGTCCTGTGCAGCAGGACCAGCAGCCTCAGCCTTGTGAGTTAGTTCATGTTTTGAGGTTACAAAAATGTTCAGTTGTTTCATGGTAACTTCTACTGTAGTACTAACCTGCTCTGGAGGATGAGATGTTCAAGAAAAGAGATCAACTTATACAGAACCAGCACCTGTGACCTATCAGTCCTCAGGAAAATAGCAACTCAGATAACAGGAGGATCAGTTTATACAGACTGTCTCCATACAAGCAGACACCTTCCCACACACCTCAAACGATTTGCACTGACATGGCAACAGTGAATGACTTTTAACATTTATTTTCTCTGCAGGAGAAATGTTTCTGTGCACTCAGCTCAAAGCTCATTTAACACGAGACATCAAATATTTGCAGTTTCATAACACATTATTTATAAATCAGCGTTCATCATTTATAAAAGAGTGAGGTGTTATTTTTAAGTTAACATGCTGTAACAGATGGTTTACATGAACCGCTTGATATTGTTTTCTATTGAATGTAACAATATGCACACATCAGTCTAATGTTAATGAACACCCTGTTAGACTGTGTGTGTGTGTGTGTGTGTGTGTGTGTGTATTTCTTATTGAATGCCATGGGAAAAAGTGATGTTCAGAAAGAGCATAAAACTCCTCCTCCTGTTTTCCACTCATCCCCTTTAATCAGAGACATGGGACCAAAGAGAGAGAAATACAGATTGCTATATAAAGTGAAGGCATGCCGCAGGTCCCTGAGGGAGAAGAAAGAGGGATGAGTCACCAGGCCTAGAGTTGCACTGGAGCGCAGCGCCAGCCTTCTTTTCCAAATTCCCTCTTTTCATTTTTCTTTTCTTTTCTTTCTCTCTGTCCTTTCCAAAGTGTAGTACCTCCCTGAGGTACCACATGGTCAGACGGGGATCACTGTGCAATGAGTCAGATTGGCATAACAGCTCCAGAGCAACTGAACAAATATTGTGTGCCAGTTGTTGGCCAAGTTATTCTATTTCTGATTAATTTTCACAGTCTTTGGCAAGTATATTGGCTTTTCATCAGTCACATGTTGATATTAGATCAAATAAACAGTTTGTAAGTGCAGATGTAAGGCAGGTAAAGGACTGTGCTGAAAGGTAAATGTAGCTGAATGTGGTTTAAGTGAACATTAAGTGTAATAGCTGTGCTTTGTTTGGTTTTTCTTTTTGTCTGGTGCCTTCTTACAATGCTGCGGTGTCCACTGCACTTGTCTTAAATCTGCTTTGTTCTCATATAGGTTGTTCACATACTTTGAACACATAACGTCCTGCTAGCATTCAGCTTTATTGTGAATATCGCCCAGATCACTGAAGTCTTGTCTTCCTATAGACTAAGTGCAGCAGAGAACAAAGACAGTGATCAAATCTCTGGCGTCTCTCACCATCATACTCAGCTGGTCGTTACCATGTAGTTATTAATAGAGACTCCTGATACATAAGTGCTTGTTTCATGCACCGTCATGTACTGGATATGATGATGATGATGATGATTTTAAAAATGCTATAAACTAAAACGTTCTGCAAGTTTAGTCATAACGAGCGGTTCTGTTTGTGCTGCTCATGTTGGGTTTGCAGATGTTCAGGATTTTCCCTGTAGGCTCTTCACCTCACAGCTCCTTAACAAATACAATTCAATTCATTATTTTAATAAATGAAATGATTAGAATTGCATGAAAGCCACCTTCAAGTATAATTATGAAATGTGAGCATATTTCTGTACTTGTTTAATGCGCTTGTCTGGTTTTGAAATAATAAGCCATTTGCTGCTTTGGTCAGATGTGTCTCTTTTATGTCATTTTGTACAGTTCTTAAAGGCCCACAGTGCGTCTCTAAGCCTATGTGTGACTTCAGAGCCCGACAGTTTCCGTAAAGCTCTCGTCTGTTTAGCTGAGCTTTGTAAAGTTGCATAAATGAACCAATAAAGTTTTCTTGAGGTGTTTCCAAGGCTGCAGACATGTGTGTGTGAGGCAGCCTGGTGCTGTTCTCACTCTTACTGCAAGACACAGCTTGCCATTGTGGACTATCACTGGAGGTTGTTTTCATGGCATGCTTTGGTTTGTGAGTATTCTGATCATGTACTTTCATGCAGAAGCACATATCAGCGTATGAAGGTAACCCCAGAGAAACACACAATCCAGTGTGATGAGTAAACCATAATTCCTCCTGTGACTGATGGCTTCCAAATGGATACAATGAATCTAACTGTAATTTTCAAAAGTTTGTGTACTTTACGCAAAGCTTGAGATAAGCCTTCCACTCAGAAATGTTTCATTTTTACGCGATGAGCTTCTAATCACAAGCCCCGGCTCGAGCCCGGTAAAAAGAAAGGGGCAAGTATCTGGAGCTTGGCAGCCTCTCTGTGTACATTTCCCCACACTTGGACAGACAGAGATGATAGCGGTCGTTTCCATGGTCACCCTGTGTTACTGTTTCCAAAAACAATGAGGAGGTTGGTGTGTAAGGAGAGGAGCTGCAGAACAACTGACCTCAGCTGTGACTGTGCTCTGCTGTTGCTCCGGCTACAGAAGAGCACAGTCACAGCTGAGGGTGGCCACTGGTTTTCTGAGGTGTACGACCAACTGGTCATTACTGTTAATGACTTCACATCCTGGCTTTATTGTTTGGTATGAGTCAAGCTCCAAAAATGTTGGAAAATACTTCCCACGATTTTTCATTTGACCCTTCCTGCCCGCTGTAGGCTTTCAGACTCCACTCTGTTATAAACATGGACGCCAAACTCTAGGTGAGATATAGCCTTATCTGTTTCAACACACCAATGTGTCACCTGTTGTAAGGTAGAATAGACAGTCGGTCACTGTGGATCAGGTTTAAAGCTAAAAAAAAAAGATGACTGATGGTGACTGACCCTTTCATCGTGGTAACCATATTTGTTTCATTTGCTTCATCACCCTGGACAGTAAAGTCACTAAGCAGTGAATATACAGCGACTGTCTCGTGGCATCTGTTTGCAGTGCTTACTCTGGTCTACACTGATAGCTGCCATCACTTCCTCCTTGTTAATCCTCTGCACTTCTCGATTCACTAACTGTCCTTCTCTGAGTCTTTTTCTACATTCAGCTCCTCAGAGTATTCCTTCCATCCTCTCTAAACACTCTCTTCACTCAGAAACACCGTCTGTGCGCCCTCTTCTTGAAGTACATGTTCACCACAGCCATTTCCATGCTTTTAGCAAAGTCTACCACCATTTGTCCTTCTGAATTGCTCTCCTTCAAACACACCTCCTCACATCTGTTCCTTTCACCTACATGTCCATTGAAGTCTGCTCTAATCACCACTGTCTACACCCTGGGTAAACTCTCTGCCACTTCCTCCAACTTTCTCAAGAACTCCTCTCCGTCTTCTAAGTTGTCTGACACTCTCTTCAACTCCACACTCTTCCTTCAAGATTACCCCTGCTCCATTTCTACACCATGGTAGAACCCTTTGAATATATCTGCAATGCTCCTGGCCTTGCTTCCCTTCCTCTCTCTCCTGCAAACACAGTATAGCTACCTTACACTTCAAATTCAAACGGTTAATCATAAATGTTTAGCCATTCATTCAAAAACTAAAATATAAAATGTCCAGACGCCATGAGCTGGAGCGACAAAACAAATAAAAGCTCTGTCAAGTTCAGCACCCATGTCTATCTCAGACCATACCATGCTGTAGTGGAACAAACTGGCTCTGGTTCTTCTTCTTGCTGCAGTGGAACAAACTAAATCCTTGATTACCCCGTTAATGAAAATAACTGAACCCCCGCTAACAGCAGGTGTGTATACTGGGAATGTGTCTATGGGTGACTTTGCTTTGAGGCTTGCTTTTTAAAAATAACTTTGGTAGTAATAGCAACATGGTTTGGTCTAAATTGTCCAACTTTTTTGTACATTTGATGCAGACATTCATGGAGTATAGAAAAATTAATTTTTCAAGCTATATGGAGGATAGGAGTCCTGGTCCCTGCATGGAATGGAACTGGGACAGGCATTACACTTTCCCAGTTTGACTGGCCATTCACAGGGAGAACACAGAAAGGCTCCCGCTGATTTAAAGGCAATGGATTTGTCTCACCATGGAGCCAGGTTCCAACTCTGTAATGAGACAAAAACTTCAGGGTCAACTTACCAGGAGGTTTCAAGACCTTTGCTTCACCTGCCTGGACGTCTGTTAACAGATGGTCAAAACTGTCATGTCACATGAAGACTTTACGTGACTCCTAAGCAACATTCATGCTCTCAAAGCTTCCAAAAATCTATTATTTTCTAAAGTTAAAGCTGCAGTTTCATACAAAAGTACTCTGAAGAATAAGTAAGACACTTTGCAGTCTAATGGCAATAGAGCTTACTTTGGTCAATGTAAGGTGTGAAAAAGCGAGAGCAACACTGAAGTCATAACAGAGGTTGATGACTCTGTGACTTATCACAAATGTTCTTCTGTTCAGGGCCACTAATGTAACTGGCCATGAGAGTCTTCAAACCTGGAATCATATGACAGAGTGGATCATATGAGGAACAAACTAATGTTTTCAAAAACCGCAGCTTTTCACTGTGAGTCACTGGCATCTGACTCATGTGGAAACATTTCTACTTTGAAATACAAATAATTAAGAGTAAGACAATTACTCTATTGATGTCAAGTGACCAGTACTGGGGCAGATCCGGCTGAAAAATATGACGGAATTTGTGAAATGACCAAACACTGAAGGGTTTGTCAGTGATAGAGTCCCTTTTTTAAATGCATAATCATGATGTGTGAATGAGGTTGAGTGGGCAAGCAAATTTAAACTGATGCCAGTTATCTGTGCACTTAAAGCAGGGGCGTAATTTCCAGGGGGGTTAGGGGGGTTATGACCCCCCCAATAATCAGACCCAACCAATACAACCCCCCCAATAAAATAATGAATTATCTTGCATAAATAGGTTGTTGATTTTCTTTACTCATTTGAGGTATTACCAGAAAAATAGTTACATTTTTAATCATCTAGGAATTTACCCAGATTTATTTATTTAGACAGAGATCTTGCATACTTACATAATTTCTCCTAGATTTTAAGGTTAAGTCAATTTTGCACCTTTTTCAAAAGTTCAGTTGTTGCACTGTTGCATTATAGGCAGAGATAAACTGTTAGACTACCGTCTCTATGGAGCTGGTGCTTAGCTCCTGTTGTTGTGCTGCCATGATCAGAGCCTCCTTTCAGCCCCTTCCTCACTGGTCAGTGGAACATGCTGTGTGAGGCCTTGGTCATCCATGATGGTTCCTTCTCCTGTTCCTCATCGTAACTGTCCGTCTTCAGTCTAAGGCATCATTGGAGCAGCTTATCTCAGGAGTCCATAATCTTGATTATTTGGGAATGCTCCATGTTTCATTCTGGATTGTGGCTCTGGCACTCATTAACCCTCCCCCTCCCTCTTTCCATTGCCTCCTGTGGCCAGCTTATTATTTCAGCTGGGTATCTGATGCCTGACCATCCATGCATACAAACCAGTATATACACTCTGTATTTCTTGATGGTTTGGCTCTTATTCCTACCACTCAACTGGCTTCTCAGCACCTGTCACTCCTTCTGCAGGTACTTGCCATGGTTGACCTTTGTGCATCTTTATCATGGTTTTTGGTCAGTAGTTTGATGGAGTCATACCCGTTCAGGGATTCAAGAGTCAAGACTCAAGATTCAAGATTCTTTATTCGTCACATGCATAGTTGTACAAGTATAACACGCAGTGAAATGTAACCTGACACGCTCCTCGACTTGTGCAAAAGGGGGGAGAGAGGAAGAACATTATATATTATATATTACATTAGGTGAATGTGCAGTAGTAGCATGTATGCAGCAAGCAGGTGAATTCTGTACATTAAGTGAATTAAATAAGAATAGACAATATGAACATTTTACAAAATAGACAATATGAACATATTTAAAATTAAAAGAATTTGAAATGTACTTTGTGCCGGTGGGTTTAGAGTGTCTAGAAGAGAGTCCTGTCTCAGTCACTTAGGGCCCGGATGGCTTGAGGATAGAAGCTCCTCTTGAGTCTCTCTGTCCTTGCCCGGATGATGTGGAACCTTCTACCGGATTGCAGAAGTTGGAACAGTTTGTTGCCAGGATGGGACGGGTCCTTCAGTATCTGCGCTGCTCTAGTCCGGCATCTCCTGGTGTAGGTGTCCTGAAGCGGGGGGGAGAGCAAACCTGCAGCAGCATTCTGCTGTATGGATCACTCTCTGGAGAGCTTTTTGGTCCTTAACACAGCTGTTCCCAAACCAGGATGTTCTGTGTGAGGATGCTCTCCACAGCGCCTGTATAGAAAGTCCTGAGGATCTTTGGAGAGACCCTGAACTTCCTCAGTTGTCGTAGGTGGTACAGGCGCTGCCTAGCCTTTTTGGTGTGGACCTGAATGTGGGCAGACCACATCAGGTCTGAGGAGATGTGGACACTGAGATACTTGAAGGACTGCACCCTCTCCACTGGAGCTCCATTGATGATAATGGGCTTGTAGTCTCTGTGCTGACTCCTTCTGAAGTCCACCACCAGCTCCGTGGTCTTCCTGACGTTCAGCTGGAGGTGGTTATCCTGGCACCATGATGCCAGATTCTTCACTTCATCCATGTAGGCCGCCTCATCGTTGTTAAGATAAGATAAGATAACCTTTATTAGTCCCACACGTGGGAAATTTGTTGGAGATGGCGCCCAACACCACTGTGTCGTCAGCAAACTTCACAATGGTGTTGGAGCCATGGGTGGCCACACAGTCTGAAGTGTAGAGGGAGTAGAGCAGTGGCGAGAGGACACATCCCTGTGGTGCTCCTGTGTTGATGGTGATGCTGTCGGAGATGCACCTACCCACCCTCACCACCTGAGTTCTGCCGGTGAGGAAGTCCAACACCCACGCACACAGATGGCTGTTGAGTCCCAGATCCCTGAGCTGTGTGAACAGTCTGCTGGGCACTATTGTGTTAAACCCTGAACTGTAATCAACAGACAGCATTCTGTACCTTTAGCTTTTCACCGACCTCCTTCTCCATGGTTTCTCATTGGCGCTAGTCCAGATGTTATTCATGACACAGTGGTCTTCTGTGCATTTCTGGATGTCAGCAAATATCATTGCAATACTACTTGTCCACATTAGTGTGCTGATTATCAGTGGAAGCTCTGAACATGTCCCAGTGCATTCAAAGCAGTGCTGTAAGGCTTCTATTGCCTATGTGCAGGTATTAGCATCACAGACAGATGGTGTGTGTGTGTGTGTGTGTGTGTGTGTGTGTGTGTGTGTGTGTGTGTGTGTGTGTGTGTGTGTGTGTGTGTGTGTGTGTGTGTGTCAGTGATGGTCTGATAAAGAGCACTCAGGGGCTCCTCTGTGTTTATGCTGGGGGGATGCACATGGCTATGATGATAATAGTGCTGAATTCCCTCGGCAGGTAAAACAGTCTCTATTTAACAGTCAGCAGCTCTGTGTCAGGAGAGCACTGACTTGAGTCCTTGGACTTCAGGACTTTATATGTAGGAAGAACGATTTTAAATTCTATTCAGGATTTAATAGGAAGCCATGAAGAGAAGCTAATGTGGTACAAATATGATCCCTGTTTGTGGTACTCACACTGCGACGTCTGGGATCAGCTGAAGGCTTTCAGCCTACAAGTAAATAAAATACATGGAGCATCAACAAGACAATCAGCTTGTCTTTCAATATAAATAACTGGCAAAGTTTTGTTGAACACATACCTATTTGCAAGTAAACTTGATCCAAGTGAAAACAGCTAAGAATCCAGTTTGCTTATATGGGAAAGTAAATGTTAGTGAAAAAAGAAATACTAGAATGACTCAGAGCCAGACTTTACACAGCAAGCCGCTCTAAAATAGCTGAAAGAATAACAAAGAAGTTTATTAAATTGAAATATCTAAAGCACTACAATAAGACAGGTAATTATGCATGTAGTTCATGATTTATACTGTAATATTGGATGATGTTATTTGTGTAAGGCTCATTCAGAATCAGGCAGAAACCAAATCTGAACAAGTACGCCACAGTCTCAGACACAAACAGGAACAACATCTCCTAAAGGCCTTTTCCTTCTCACAATCAAACAAGTATGTGATAGTTGCTATTTTTAGATCGCTCTCCCATTCTGTCTCCTCTGCTCTCACCCTCATCCCCTCTTTCCTGTCCTATCATGTTAGTCAATAATGTCCCCTACACAGGGACTGGACTGTGCTCCATATTCCCATTCCTGCCACTCCTACTGTGCCAAAGCCTGAAAACATTGGTGCAGCTGAAACAATGTTACACACGATCCAGCCTGTAAAATGAGCAGGGAACACTGAGGCTCACATGTCCATATATGGACCTGGACCGACCTGAGTGAGAAGAATGGGTTCACTTGATGAATTTACATGCAAAACAGAGCCGAGAGTCTCCCAGGCTCAGACTTTTACTTTACAGTGCTGCAGGCCTGGTTAAAGCAAAACTTTCAGAATAACGTCTGACTGATGCTGTAATCCACGTAGTAGCATGGTAGTTGTAAACATGCCTGACTGAAATGTTGAGTATGGCAGAAACAGGTGTTTCAAATTGTAAACGCAGAGTAGAGCTGAAAAGTTCAGGTTGAGGATGAGCAAAATGTGTTCTGACAGATTGTTTGTGCGATGTTCTTTCCACAGATCACAAGGAGCAGACGTACGGCGCTGTGGTATTAAATCTGCTAAAGTCAGGGATTTAGCTGATCTAAGCATCTTATTGTATGCATGGACTTCCATTAAAAAGCTATGTTAAATACATCATTGCACAGAGACCAACTGACTTCATTCTGAAAACCGTTCGACTTTGAGGATGCTCATTTTATTACCAGAAAGGCTAAAAACAGCAAACAGGACACTGAGACAGGAGCAGGAGACCTGAGCCCAACATATTTCATTCATGTTTGTCTGCTCGCTCCTTGATTTATGAATATCAAAGCCTAAAATCATATAATTCCATTTTATTCAACCAGATTATCTGTCCCTGCGTGTGCTTCCGTCTTTGGTTAGGGCACCAGCAGCACAAACACTGTCAAGAGGTCCGGGTGAGTGAACCCGATTAACAGAGCACTGACCAATAGTTATCAGCTACAGTTACCTGTGGCATCACACCTGGGAGTCAAAACAGCCACAGTCCTAATTCTGAACATAACCACGATCCAGGTGTAGTTATTAAAAGCCCTCTCCCTTAGAGTTGTTATAAAATGGAAAGTATCCACAGCCACAGATGTGGACAGAGGTCAAACTAAATCGTGTAGCAGGCTCAAATATACCTTAAAGTTTGTTCTAAAGTCAGACAGTTTGTAGTTTTGAAGCCTGACCTTTTACATTTACATTAAAGGGCTGCAGTTTTTAGCACATTAGGCACACACACACACAGACACACACACACACACACACACAGACACACACACACACACACACACACACACACACACACACACACACACACACACACAGACACACAGACACACACACACACACACACACACAAAGACACACAGACACACACACACACACACACACACAGACACACAGACACACACACACACACACACACACACACACACACACAGACACACAGACACACACACAGACACACAGACACACAGACACACACACACACACACACACACACACACACACAGACACACAGACACACAGACACACACACACACACACACACAGACACACAATGACACAATGGCACATGCCATAAGGCTCCATCCTTGCAACACCCACCCACAGTCAAACACATACATACTCTTTAAACACCTGGAGAGCTACTTTGTATAAACTGCATTTATTAATATCCTAAATAAAAACCCACAGTGGTGCTTCTTGATTTAGTTTACAGACTAGAACCTTTAGACTGGAGTTTAAATGAAGCTAGAGATCGTAGTCATGTTAAAACCTCCACGTGTAGCATTTCAGAATCATTTGTCATTCCCATGATTAGCTTTGAATCTTTAGGACTAAATACGAGCGCTTTATTCATCAGAGGAACTGATCTGAGTGACAGAAGTGAGAGAAATAGAAAAAGTAAGAGAGTTGGAATGAGGTGTGACGCAGGGTGAAGTGAGGGTGGCTGGAGGAGCTAGGGAGGTGGAGGAATGGGGCCGTGACTGGTTCCACATCAGGAGGAGTGGAGGTTAGAATGGAGAGTTGGGGATGCCTGTGCAATGAATCAGCTGTTTAAATATGATCCCTGCTCTTCATCGTAACACACCCATTCACTCCCTCAAGAAGAGGAGGTATGGATGCACACCTCCTCTTCTTGACATGCTATTTATCATTCCACCCTCCTTACAGTGCTGGAATGAAGCCCCTCAGGCCAACCTGCTGCACTGGGCCCACAGTCTTTATTGTTGGTGTAGCAGACTTAGACTTAAAGTGCAGGGATAGAAAACACCAGCAGGCATTGTCCTGGTTATCATATACTGCCACTAGCTGGCTTCAGGTCAAAGAGCCACATGTGTTCAGGTATAAACTAAACATCATCACACTGAACTTTATAAAACAGTCTGTCCTTAAAGGTGTTCATGGTTCTGCTCAGTACACAGATGAGTGCGATGTTCAACAATGGAAACAAGCTTCTCACTCAGCACCTCGCACCACGACCTGAACATGACAGATGTCTGACTGAGCTTTTAAAAAACTGCAAAAGTTAAACTTCACACAAGAACCGGCTATTAGCAAGGCAAAGTAATCAGTAAGCAGTGGGTGCACATTTTTTTAGCTACTGATTTGCTGTCGAGTTATTTTTTGTAGGTCAGTGGAGCTGATGGTGTGTTTAAGTGTGACAGCATGGACATCTGCAGCAACAAGATAATAAAAGCTAAAGCTGCGTCCACACTGCACATCACTGTGTCGCTGTCAGTAGCAGATATTCCAGGCTCTGGTTCCATCTAATACTCCTACTACCAGCTCACATGTCAATAAACTTCTATTCTCACTGGCTGCCGAGTTTGAGAAAAGTTTAAAGTCACCAGAGTTTTGCTGCCTGTGGTTACTTTAAGTTGCCAAATCAGAAAAAATAGACAAATCTGACTAATGATTAAAGCTCAAGTAAGCCCTGGGAGTCAATCCTAAGAGAGCAGAGCAGAGTTGGAGTGATGAGAGGAGCTTGTAGAAAGACTTTGTTGAAGGAGTACTCAGAGTGATGTGAAACGTAACAAGAAGTGATCCGGACTAAGAAGAACGTGCTGTGTACTTTGGTGATGGTGGGAGAGTAGAGCTGTGAGCTGTGCTGATGTTTCCTGTGGTCAGCTGCATCCGAAACCTGATGGCTGAGTTTAAAGATACGAGCCAGGAAACCAAAACAATGCAAGACGCAAGGTGATCATTTTCACTGCGTGTAAACTCTTTAAAGTTACACATATCAGTGCACCTTGCATTTCAGCGCTCTCACACGCTACTGTGGTGTAGAGTATCACATTCCAGGCCAGATCCTCACTGAGTGCAGTAAGCTCTCTGGCAGCGTATGGCCTCAGCTGTCAAGGAACTGAACACAGATGTAAGAGAGTAAATCTCGGGCTTGCTGGACAAGCAGCTCAATGAGCCAAACGCACACAGGCTGACACAAACACACACCGGAGGAGGAGAGCTGCTGCTCATGCTAACAGGGAGGCAGGTGATTCATGTGCTCACAGTTTCCACCTACACATTGTATCGTAGCTCATCACACATGCCAGCAGCATGGTGTGGCATTACTTTCGATTGGCTGTAATCACTGGTTGTAAATTGAAATATAATGTAATATGACTGAGGTCATAAAACCCAGGAAAGACACAATCTTGATATCCTCTGTGATTATTAGTCTTCCAGGGTGCATTTACATATATATTAAACTATACATGACACCTGAAGTCAATGGCAGCCTTCACTCATGATGAAATCATCATTTATATCAATCTCAGCTTGTGAGGGAGGCCTAGCAGGGACAGCATCAGACTACAGCACAGATTCAGCCCCCTGTGCTTCACTACAAAGCCCTCGTGCTGTTTCCTCACTGTGTGAGCCGGCCCCTGTAACAGCAACTGTGCTTTTATTATCAGCAGAGTACCAGGCCAGGGCCTTTCCTCAGGGTACCAGCAGCACAAGCCCAAGTCTGACTGAAAAGTGGGAAATACCTGAGACACATCAGAAAACTGTGTGTTTCTAGGCTGCAAATACACTCAGAGCCTCAGGGTTAGACCACTACGTTCTGATTTTGTAATAACATTTCAACACAGCACGTGAAGCAATCCAAGCTGTGAAAATATATTCTTAGCACTGCAGATGCAGTAAAGCCATTTAAGTGAATACTAATGGTGTTAGTATACTGTGTACTGCTTATGCCGCATGGCTGTTAGCTTGCACTGGACCGCATGTGTGAAATGAGATGTTGCTTTTGTGTATATTGTTTTGAACAGCAGCATCGTGTAAAGCTCGTGATGATGCTTAAATGTGGTGCATGTTCCATGTGTCACCTTAATGCTGGTAACCCACAGAAATCACGTCAGCACATATTTCTGAACAGCCATCAGTATGTAGACTTTTACATGTTGTTATGCTGCGATGAAGGATGAGCTATAGCTCAGGAGGTAGAGCGGGTCTAACTGGAAGGTCGGTGGTTTGATCCCTGGGATGCCAGACTATCTCTACCTGGGCAAGATCCTAACCCCAAGCTGCTCTCTGATGCATCTCTCAGTGTGTGACAGTGATGTTAGCTGTGCCTGTGTGAATGAGGCAAGTTGTATAAAGCGCTTTGGGTGCTCAGGTAGAACCAGTCCATATAAGCTTAGTTTTCCTGTGAGCGCTGGAAGCCTGATACACTGCAGCGTTTGCAGCTGAGATTCAATATCCTAAATTTTCCCCAAATGCTTTACAAGTAGTGGAAACAATGTTGCATATTTGATGTTTAAAAATATGCATATGAGTGATTGTTTTCTATGTATCCATTTGTGGTTCCATGCACTTCTACTTTAAGTTTAGTTACTGCCCCCCCACCCCCCATACACAATAAAGAACGGTTTAGAACATGTCCGGTCACCTCCAGGATGACGGTGCCCTCAGCTCCTATGATCTTTGATCTGCATGATAGACAGCACCTTCATCCAAACACTGAGTGAACAGTGTTGGTATTCCACCAGGAGACCTGAAGGATCGTGTCGGGGATCACTCTTCACACGATGGCCCAAAACATTATTCAGACACTTTTTTTCCTCTGATTTGTCACACATCTGTTTGCCCTCTGTGTTCAGACTGAACGAAGACGTTGACAGTGTTAATGTTTCCAAGTATCAGTGTGTGTCTCATGCTGGGGTGTTGGCCAAGTGTTTACTGTCTGCTTTTTAAAAAGAATCTGCCCTGAAAGGGCAACAGAGGAGCAGAGAAAACTGAAAACAGAACAACACATTGTGGCTTTGCTTTTTTAATGAAGATGAATCTGATGTTATGTCATAGTTGGCAACTGTAACCAAAGCCAGTGTTTTGAGTTAGCGAGGGAGCCGGTGATTGGCATTTCAGGGGGAGTTTCTCTCGCCACAGGGGCAGGGCGCTTGGCTAACGTTAGCAAAATCCCAACCTCTGATATTCCAAACAGACTGTTTTGGAAGCTTTCAGCCCTCAACTTCAACAATTTATCGGGGACTAATTAAAATGTAGATTTACGATCTTCTCAGATTGAGAAACAGTTCAGTCATTGAATTCCTTCATATGTGATGAAAAGATAAGTTTGTTTTTCACTCAGAGTCCTGCCCTGCTCATCTGCTGATTGCTGAAAAAGTCTTATACTCGTACACCGAGGCACAGAAGCCAGCAGCATTGTGTAAGTCTGTTAGCACAGAGTTAAAGTCCGACCGTGTGCAGTCAGGCAGTCTGCAGCGCCTAAGATGGAGCCCTCATTTGACTGAGGGAAACAGAGAGAGTGAGGTGGGTCCAAGCCACGATGTCTGAGTCAAGGGTGGAAACTCTGAATGTTCTCGCGCCACTGTGCAAAAAGCTGCAAGCTATTACACATCACAGTGCAGCCTCTCAAGCTAAAAAAAGAAACAGGGCTCTCCTCAGCTCCCCTCAAAGAAAAAAACGTGCTCCCTGTCTTCTTAAAAGAAACATCTGCCCCCAATCCTCTGCTTTAAACTGGACCTGACCCATGCTCGTGGTATTTTCCATCTTTTTACAAAAAAGTGAGGAAAGAGTGAAATGACTTTCTGAACCGATTTCGTCTGACTTGGGCTGCCAGTAGGCTCGGCTCTTTGTCCTGCATACAGCATGCTATGGAAGAGATACCTGGACGACACCTGTACTGCAAACTGAAGCTGAATATTCATTTTAGCTGTAGTTTTGGTGTTGAGCAGGTGGAGCACGCACACACACACACACACACTCTCACACACACACACACACACACACACACACACTCACAGCCATGATCTCTGCTTCCCTGTTTCGTCTAATGACTTAATGCCAGTAGAAAGGACATTAATGATAAGACCTCGGGTGAACTCAGGAAATGTATCATAAATTGGAGAAAGAGAGGAAGCTGTGTTTTCTGATAAATAAGTGTGAGTGCAGTAATTGTTCCCATCGCTCTAGATTTGTTTCAACAAGTTGACAAGTTCTGTTGGCTCATACTTTAATTATTAAGTGTGATTTGGAGTCATTTGGTTCATGATTTACAAACTCTTGTTTGCTGTTCATCCTCCTCCTCCTCAGTCTAATGCTGTCGTTGGTCGGTTGATCGCTTCACTCTAATGCAGTTCCACATGCATTTTGCTCCTTTTGCAGAGCCTGGTAATAATTACATAATAATTACAGTTCTCTGCTTTTATTTCCATGCAGAAACACAACGTTTCTGTTAAAAGATCATTTTTTTGTTTTTCAGGAAATTAAAAGTCTGTGGATGATCAGGGTGGTGTTTGAAATGCAATACGAGGGCGCGTCTATACAACAAAAACACTATCGTTGCATTTTTTTGTCCATCTTAAGTGATTATTCTGAGCAACATTGTAAAGTCAGAGTAATTCAAGGGTCAGACTTTCATTCTTATCATCTGTCCAGAGAAAAGTCTTACTGGTATGTCTGAGAGTGAAAGCAGCTTCCAGTAAGACGTGGAACCACTCCCTGAAGCCCTCAGCATCCCAGCAACATCTTCACCAGACTAAACCACCTTTGTAGGAGTTTTCAGTGATATGGCTCACAAACCAAAACCCTGCTCGGTTATTCGGTTCATCCATGAACCACACCCATCTCTCTCAGGGTTTCACTCCCACTGTGTTATTACACATCAAACTGACTAACCCATACTGAAACACAAACACTCTCCCACCTGATAAATCATGACTTTGAAGTTGCGTCTCTTGAGCAGCTCCGCCTCGTTGTTCTCCAGCTTCTTGATCTGGCCTCCTTGCTTCTCCAGCGTGGCTCGCACTGTCTTGACATTGACGCTCACCTTGCGCACCTTTTCCATCATCTTGTTGACACTGTTGGACGTGGTGCTGTGGCTCTTGGTGAGTTTTGTGAGCTCGCCTTGGATGCTGGTCACCGTACGCTCCATCTCCTGCTGCCTGGCCTCCAGCCCACTCTGGGTCTGCTGGATCTGATCCACTGCCCCGATGATCTTGTCAAGCAGTGAGAGCACCATGACCCCGTTAACCTGTGGATCAGCTTTAACGGCATCATCTTTGTCCTCGGCGGCGTCCCCTTCTGTGCCCATTGTGGACAGCTCTTTCTTGGCTGCGGCAAGGGCGTTGTCTTCATCATCTGAAGGTGGAAGGTTAACCTCATCATCAGAGATCTCAGTGAGAGTTTGAGGCTCCAGCTGGGCACTTCCAAATTCCAGTGCTTCCACGGCTGCCATGTTGGTAGATTTTATAAAGTGTAATCAACCTTTTTCACCACAGTTTCTTCTGGATTACTTTCTCACTCCTTATCTTCCCACCTGCGTCTTCCTCTACTCTGTTCTGCAGCTCTCTCCTTTTTTACTTCCTATTTACAAACTGTCTAATCCCTCTCCAGCACACATACATAGAGCCTGTCTTTCTCGGCTATCTGTCCGTTCTGTCTGAAGCTCCTGGAGTCAGGCCAGTGATCAGGGGAAGCCAAGCGATGCTGGATGTGACCACATGAGCGTTAGGATGTAAATGGCACACCAGGCAGAGAGATCCTCAGTCAAGCTACAGCCGGCAGCGCTTTTTTTTTTCCAACCCACCCTCCCTTTTTTCCACTGGGCTCTCCTCCTCTCCTCACACCCCTCCTTTATCTCCTCCCTAAATTTACAAATTTCAGTATGACTCCACCTAAGTCCAGCCCCTCATGACTCGATGGCACACCCACATGGCCTAGCCTTGTCCCATCAGCATGGCTGAAATAGTTAGCAGAGCTGCACTGATCTGCTCGTATACAAGCTGAGGCACAGCCGAAGGAGGAATGCCAAGCTGGAGCTATTCTTGTTTCCATTCCTGTCTCCCTGCTCTCCACAACACAAAGCAGCAGTGGATGAAAAACACAAAGAATAGAAAGCAGCTTGGAAAAGTTAACAGCTAACATTTAATACTGTTAGGGTAAGTTGTCCCAAGGTTTGCCAATCAAACACTCACCAATCTTAGCGATCAGGCCCTTTTGGGGTTCAGTTAAGATTGAGACCTTGTTTAGACTGCAGCACAAGTTCAGACCAACTATTTTTTAGACTGAGGCTTAAGTCAGCGCCAGCTGGCTGTGTTGGCTCCAAAGACATTTCTTTCTACAAGTGACGTTGAAAAAGTATAAACTTCTCTCCACAGAAAAGAAAACTACCATAAGGTGCTGTGGAGGAAATGTATGATGTCTTTACTAACCAAGAAGTCACATATCATATGCCATAAAAGTTACATATCAAACATGTCTCAAGGAAATGTTCTGAAAGCCAGGTTGCCATCTGGTAAATCTTCCTCATTCAAGCACTTTCATGTAATTTGTGACAGGAAGTAATCTGTTTAAACATCCTTCAATTTAATTGTATTTGTTTATCTAAGCAAAGGTCACAACCTGGCTCAAAGGAAGAGGGAGACCACACACAGGCTTAAAAAGATATTTTAATGGAATAAAGTAAAGAAATCCCAAATCACATCAAATGGTACGGCAGCCATGGCTGAATGCACCGTATCAAGACAAAACCAAGTTCTGGATCAACCAAGGAAGCAGAAGGAGCCCCAGAAGGAGCCCCAGAAGGAGCCCCAGAAGGAGCCCCAGAAGGAGCCCCAGAAGGAGCCCCAGAAGGAGCCCCGGAGGCTCAGTCAGAGTCGCACCTGGCCTTCTCAGGTGTGCTGCATCTGAAACTGGGTCAGCTCAGCAGGATTATTCACATCATGAACCAACATCCACCTAGGCACCTAGGAGCAATTTAAAAGGAGGGGGGAACAATACTAAAGAGGACGTACTATAGAGCACATTACAGGTGCAGCTGTTGCTTACAAAGGGCACGGGACATTATGATTACTTACCTGCCATCCATCATCACTGACTGCTCCCACTCTACCTAAGGCCTCAGACGAGTCTGATTCCTCCTGGGTCGTTGTGCTACTTCCTCAGTGTAACCCAGTGATGTCCTTGTGTTCTCCTAGTGCTAACGTCAGCCTCTCTCTGTGTATAGATTCCCGGGACCTTGGCCTGTTTTCCTTCCCCGTGGACCCTGAGTGGATAAGCGTAAGAGTGAGTTTGGACTGGATTATTGTGTGGATTGCCGTGAGTCAGTGAGCGTGTGAAGAGGAGTTTGGACCTTCCCCTGGCTGCCCTGGTCCCAGCTTCCTCCCCCCAGCACTGTATATATGTATATATCTCACCTGGTGACACCTGTGTAAATAAACTCATTCAGAGTCCTGTGCTTGAGTCATGCACTCGTAAGCGTGACAGTTATGCAGATGGGAACTGATAAGAATTTAGTGATTATAAATTCATTATCAATATCACTTATCGATTCTCATTGGCTCCAGTTTGAGAGTCACCATCATCTCTCAGCAGCATATCAAAGACATTACATCCATGCACATTAACTACATGCTGTGTGATCAAATATTTGTGCATGTTGGAGGTGTTCCCCGCTTTGTTGTGATCGGCGTTGTTAAAAAAGTGAATGCACATATTACACAGAACACTTGTCTTAAAAGTAATGCAGTACGTTACTTCATTACACCCAGGATAAAGACATTCGTGTACTACTCGTTACTTTCATGTTACTCTGTAAGATGACATGAACACTGTCACATAATTACCATTGAACAATATAAACCTACAGGCTACAGTCACACACACCAACACAATCTTATCCTGATGAACTCACACGTGATCTTTCTCTGAGTGTTTAGGTATGAGCACTAAGCAAAGATGAAAACCAGCACAAAGAGACTTCATATCGGTTGTCACGGTGATTCTACTGTAGAAACATGAACAGGTAGAAGCGGAAGCTGCAGCCTGACTGCTGTTAAAGTTCAGCAGCAGCTCGTTATCACGGTGCTGGGCTGGGTCAGCATGTACTCAGCTTCAGCATCACTCTGCGTTCTTGGCTAGCTTAGAGTTAGCATGCTGTTTGTGGAGGTGCTTGCTAAGAGCCAAAGTTGTGTTAACAGTATGATGCAGCTGTTTCTGTCCCGCAGCAGTCTCCACTTTACAATCGCGCTCTCATCATTTCTCCTACAATAATAAAAGTCTCGTCCATATGCTCTAAACTGCGCCACTATTTCCTCCTCTGACACAAGAGCTGGAATCAGCTGATCGTAGCGGGAGTGCAAGAACAGATAAACGGGATCGATAGGCAGGCAGACTAACGATTCCAAGGAGCTGGACTGCTGGGAACTGGTTCTCTACAAGAACCAGTTGTGGATTCCCATCCCTATATGCAGATGATATCTACCTATGAAGCCAGATGATAAACATCAATTAGTTACTGTAGGAATGTCATAAAGACCTCTAATTTTCTGCTTCTAAGTTCAGATAAAACTGAGGTTATGGTGCTTGGCCCTTGCATTTATTACTTGTAGGCTGGACTACTGTAATTTGTTATTATCAGGATGGCAGCCTGGGCTGCTGGAGGCTTCCCATGATGCACTGAGCATTTCTTCTTCACTCACCTGTGTTTGTACACCACACTACATCATTAGTTATTATTAATCTCTTTCTGTCTTCCTCCCCAACTGGTCACTGTAGATGGGCCTGGTTCTCCAGGAGATTTCTTCCTGTTCAAAGGGAGTTTTTCCTTCCCCCTGTTGCCAAGTGATACTCACAGGGGCTCATCTGATTGTTCTCTGTATTATTGTAGGGTCTTCACCTTACAATATGAAGTGCTTTGAGGTAACTGTTGTTTTGATTTGGGACTATAAAGTAGCAGAAACAGCTTCAGCAGGTATGCTCCACTCGTCTCCAGCATCACCATGTCCTTACTGATGGAGCTCCAGTCAGCCATGACCTGCTGGAGAGCTGTCTCCTTATGGGATACTGTCTCTGTAGATGATGTCTTTGGTTTTTTTTCTCAGAGCCATGGAGTGATCAGCTGATCAGCTCTGTTCTCCAGTTCCTGCCCCATGGCATGCAAGCATGGAATAGGATTTTAACATGCTCACCTGCCATGTGAAAAACTACCCCGGCAGTGCACTGGACCCAGAAACTGCTACAGACACACAGTGGAGTGTATACATGCAAACACAAACTGCTCACAGACCAGATACTGTCAGTCTGTGGCATGTGTCTCATTGCAGTGAGTGATCTACATGGTAAGAAATGTAGACATGTTACTGCAAAAGAAGCTTTCTGTGGTCTAAATATTGACCTGCTAGCTGTTACAATGAGTCCATTCCTTGCAGAGGGAATTCATCACTGCTGTTGTTGTCTGAATCCAGTGTAAGTCAAAGCACGGTTTGAACAGAGCTCAACCAAATGACTGTGGCTATGAATGATTAATGGATCCTTAACACCTCTGCGCCACTGCCACAAGGACAGATGCAGCTCTACCACGTCGTACAACAACACCTGCACTCATTTCAGATTTAACTTTCATTGCTTATTTAATTAAACTCCTTTACTGTATTTTATTTTTGTTTTTGTCGTCTGACCTGTTTAGTTCTCTGATGTTGTATCTTATTGAGTTGGTTGGTTTTCATGCTTTAACTGCTGTGCCACAATAATTTCCCAGCTTCTGGGATAAATAAATTATTTCTCATCTCTTCTAATCTAATCTTAGCAACAAACTTCGCAAATGTACATATCTATGACTCAGTCAGTGTAAAGAACAGACAGTTTACTGAAGCACTAACTTTGAGTGTTAAAATTAATGATGACAGTCTGGATACCTCTGCCCTCTAAGCCATGACAGCGATCCTAAAGGTAAAAGCTGTTTACTTAAATAAGTTGGGCTGCTTCATAATAACAGCCAGGAAGCTGTGACAACAAATCTTTTTACACATGATTTTTAAAAGATAAGATAAGATAACCTTTATTAGTCCCACACGTGGGAAATTTGTTTTGTCACAAAGAGGCAGATTTTAAATCTGTGGAAATCCAACCATCATCTTTCAGTTATACAGTCATATTTGGTTATTGAAGTCATCTCCATGGCACACGTTATGAAAAACACATGGCACACAGAATGAGGCAGAAAGCTGCTCCATGCAGTCGTCTGCTGTGGTAATTTATGTACATTAAGGGAATTCCATGCTCCAAAATTGCTCACTGGCAGCCTCCCAGTGTCCTGATTTAAACCCTGCACCATGTGGAACTGAGAGATGCTGAAACTACTACTGTGGCTTTCGTAATAGGAAACTTTCTACAGGTTCTCATTAGTACTGACTCAACATTTGGCTAGTCGTGGACACAGCATCTGTTAGACCTTAAGAAGAGGGGCTCTGGTAGCTCTGCTCTTTAGGTGGTAGTAATAAGAAAGGAGGCATCATAAACATCTTATAGGCACAAGTAAGAACATGTACAAATTAATTAATCAGAACTTGATATGCAGCTCTTCATGAAAGATTTGGGAGCTAAAAACGATGTGTAGATGCGCTTCTAAGTTGTCTTGATGGCTTTTGATCTCTTTCAGTGTTTTCTGTGTCTTCGTGTAAAATGCTCAGAGATCAGGGCAGCAAGAATCCGAATAAGTGCCTAAAATCGACCCCACACACTGTGATAGGTCAAAGGGATCCTGCAGAATAGCCGTGAATCACCTTCAACATTTTCAAAATATATTCCCACTGAACTGATTTTCCCATTTGCTGTATTAGCGTGTTTTGCGCAGTCGGAAGGACATCCTTCACATTTGAGATGTGTAAGTTCGAATATCACTTCTATGTCCATCGTCAAAACGAAAGAAATCCCTGAGATAAAGATGCAGTCATTTTACTTTGAAATCCTCCCATCGGACATGTTTCCTGCTGAAGTGTATCTAACTTGGCGCAGCGCAGTGGACCACCGCAGCATCCAGGAGGAGACTGAAGTGTGAAGAGAGGGCTGACGAGCTGCAGCTTGTGAGGTGAGTGTAGATACTTTGGAGATGGATGTTTGAGGATTATGAACCACAGTCCACGTTTGTCCGTGCGAGCTGTGAGGCGGTTGTCAGCTCCTCTGCGTTTGCAGTGAGGTCTATTTCAAGGTTAGTTTTACGAGCAGTGATTCGTGTTCTCATAGAGGTGGCACAGGATGAGGCTGAGGCTGTGGGGCACTTGGTATCCTGCCACACAGCGGAGTGACATCGTTGGTTTATAGATATTCATATTTAAGCTGAGTATGAATGAAGCGGCTGTAGGCCTGAGCCAGCAGCGTCCTTGAGCAGTGAAGGACAGAGCTGCATCAGCAGGGATGCAGTGACGTCAGCGATGCTCTGTTAGCCTCTGTTGATGCACGAATTACCAACAGGAACTACATTTATGACGTTGATGATTATTAATCATGGTGGTTCCTTATGTGGCTTTCCGTTCATCGTCCTGAGATGTGGAGCCCAGCCCGCTGTCGTGTGTCGTGTGGCCTAGTGCCCGTAAAGCCGGTCTGACAGACGAGCATTAGCATCTTTAGCCTGTTCCAGTACACGAGTGAGACATAGACCTGCTAAAACCAGACTCCTGCCAGTGCATTCATCCTCTATACGATTTCTGAGGTGTGTGTGGTGTTTCCTGTCTGTGGTGTTTCAGTGGGATCTTTGGTTTTTACAGTGCACTCGTCTTATTTGACTTCCTGCTGCTGTAGGACGCTTTCATCAGCACCGTGCAGTTTAAAGTGTCCCTGAGAGCTTCTCTTCAGGTTTTAAAACCTGTACAAAATGAAATAGCTGATAATGGACAGATGCAAGATCATCGATGGTTCCACCCTCATACAATCAGGAGGATGTATGTAGTATCTCATTAGTGTCACCAAGTCGTCTAACAAGACATTGTGTAGAGGCTGTAGCAGCCAAACAACAACTGTCAAATCCACATTTCAGTGTTTTTCTCAAAACAGATTTTCCACTTTATTCTCAAAATGACCAACAATATGTTTTTGTTGGTCCTAATACTCCGTCTTATGTCTCTGGTGTGTGGGAGGTGTACCCCGATGAACCTCACACAGAGAGGACAGGTGTAGAAATGCCCCCACCAGGGTTTTCACCTGGAGCTTTCTTGTGAGGAAGCCGTGCTCAAACACAGAGTTTAGAGACACAAATAACTATTTGATTATTTTACAGATAAAACACTGAAGAAAACGATTAGTAACTGCAGCCCGTATAAACCTGAAACCATACTACGCTTTATTATAGGAAAGTCTGAAGAGTACAGTAACGTATAATGAGACTATGGTATATTTGCTATATTATATAGTTATTGTGCACTGTGTACTTGCTATTGAATCTTCCTGTCGTTGCTGCAGTGTTTGTTGATCCTAGCTGAGGTGGAGTGCAGAGGTCATCATGGGGGAACTGTTCAGAAGTGAGGAGATGACTCTGGCCCAGCTCTTTCTCCAGTCAGAGGCAGCCTACTGCTGTGTGAGCGAGCTGGGAGAACTGGGCATGGTCCAGTTTAGAGATGTGAGTATGAATGGTGCCAGACTGACACTGACATGTTGCCGGTAAAATAAAAACTCATTTTTGATTATCATGGTGTAAGTTGGTTTTAGCGAATGCCAAATTCCAATAATAAATTTTGAAACATGTATTTCTGGTCTTTTTCTAACAACAGCTGAATCCAGATGTAAACGTGTTCCAGCGCAAGTTTGTGAATGAAGTGAGGAGATGCGAGGAGATGGACAGGAAGCTGAGTGAGTGCTGCTGCTGAGTCTGACTCACTTTCTGTTCCCTTGTTGTGGTAACGAGGTAGTTACTGAGTTTCCTTGATGAACAGGGTTTGTTGAGAAGGAGATCAAAAAAGCCAACATCCCGACAGTGGACACGGGAGAGAACCCGGAGGTACCTTTTCCCAGAGACATGATTGATCTGGAGGTAATCAGCCATTTCCAAAACAGTATTTCCTTCTTGTCCATAGCTTTTATTGAGTTGGTACAAAATGTTGTATCTATCAAAATAACGTATCAACATTATCACAATTAACTGTGCGTGTTTGGCAGGCCACATTTGAGAAGCTGGAGAATGAACTAAAGGAGATAAACACCAACCAGGAAGCCCTGAAGAAGAACTTCCTGGAGCTGACGGAGCTCAAACACATCCTCCATCGAACGCAGCAGTTTTTTAATGAGGTTTGCTCAGTCCACCCGCTCACACATGCACTCCACAGAAGAACATAAAGAGTGTTAGAGCACTGGTGGCTTTGATTATGCATCGATTAAGGCAGCAGTTCACTGTCAGACAGGAGACGATGACATTGGCTTTGCAGCTACAACAATGCAGTCAAATGGTTTGTCTGTAGCCGCCTACTGTGCCTCCAGAATGTTTGGGACAAACACAAAGTTTAACCTCTGAACACCACCACACTGGATTGTAAATCAAACATTGAGTATCTTATTGAAGTGCAGACTTTTGGCTTTAATTCAAGACATTTTAAAAGATTTTATTTAAGAACTGCAGCTATGTCCATAAACAGTCCACAGCCTTCAAGTTTCTGGGACAATGGGCTGACAGCAGATCAGTCAGCTGTCAGTGGTGCAGGCCTGGTGAGGCCAAAGGAAGCAGACGCAATGTCTGAAGTTGATTTAAAGTATTGACTTTGTGTTTTATGCCTTTCGCTGCTTTTTAATGTAATTTTAAATACGAGGCTCAAAGAGATGTTAGTGCAGGTGAGGGCTGGAAAACCTGGATAAACCTGCAGCGTCAGACAGGAAGGAGGTGGTTAACTCAACATGGATGACTGAATGCACCAACAGGCCCGAGAGAAGACAAAGTGCATGATGACAGAATTATTTCCATGATTAAGAAAATGCACTTTCATCACATGTAACCAAGACAGAAACACTCAGGCAGGTGTGTCCCCGTCAGAGTCTACCGTCACCGTTAGCCTAGTTTACAACAAGGAGCAAACCACTGATTACTCTCACACAGTCTGGACACAGGTGGAACCAAAGTGACCAGTGGTGCAGTGCTACTGTGAAGGGCTCAGACGCTGATAACACAGCACACCACAGTGCAAAGGACCCAAAACAAACTGCAAAAGCCACAAAGAGTTTGTGGAGGTAAAGAAATGATGGGAAATACTTCAATATCAGAGTCAGTCATTAATGTGAGCCCAGCTTTTCTGTTTGCTGAGTACCAGAGTGGATGCAGAGAGACCCACAAACCAGCTTCTCTGGGACTTTTTTGTCCTGGCCTGGTCCCAGTTCTGTTCATGGTTATAGTGTGGAGCTCCTGTTTCCCGGTGTCTCTGTGTTACCTTACTTCCCGTTTTATTTTGGTAGTCTGTTGTCCAGTGTGTGTTGCATTCAGTGTTACTCCCTTGTTTTCACCTGTATGTTTGCACACCTGTTCCCTTGTGTGTCTATGCTGTATAGCCTCAGTCCTGCCTTTGTCCTTGTTGTACTGTGTGCGCTCTGGCAGAGATTTATTTGTTGTTTTATTTGATTAGGATCACTTTCCTGTTAAACAAATACTATAAGCTTCTTCAGAGTTTCCCATTCCATGCACCCGCTATGTGAGTGTTCCAGGTCTTTAGCACATGAGTCTGTACAAGAAATTTGTGACTAGCTGACCTAAAAACGTCTTTCGAACATAAAATGTAAAAGAATGGTTCTGGTAGTCACAGCACTCTGCAGTAACTCACTGGAACTTCTGTAACATGTGTTTATCTCTTTATTTGATACTTCAGTGATGTTTCACACCCTGTGCAACTGTTACAGGCCTTGCAGCGGCAGTGCAAAAGTCTTTGTGTGATGCATGGGCCTAACTGGTAACTTCCTACACCTGATCAGGTGCTTTTTGTTATTTTGTTGGCAGATGGAGGATCCTAACCTGCTGGAGGAGTCATCGGCTCTGATGGAGGGTAGTGAGGGGGGCCGCGGGGCCCCACTCAGACTAGGGTAAATAATAAGGATAAATGTATAAAGTAACATCAATTTAAAAAACTAAAAATGATCTTCTGGATCTCTCATGGTTAGTGATCCTGGAGAACTATAAACTCCACAGTGAAGGAATGGTTAATGATGCAGCACTTTTCTACTCTGAGCACTTTATACAACACGCCTCGTTCACACAAGCGCTTTCTCTATGCAGAAGTGCTTTCTCTCTAACATTCACACTCCACTGCATGCAGCAGAGAGCAACTTGGGGTTAGTATCTTGCCGAACAGTATTTGGCAGGCAGACTGGAGCAGACAGGGATCGAACCATCAACCTTCTGTTTAGTAGATAACCTGCTGTACCTGCTGAACTACAGCCAAGGACTAAACATCAGAAATAGCCATTTGCTGCATATACCTTATCCGCTAATGCAAGAGGAGATAGATGCTGTGATTCTGTCATGCTAAATGCCCACCACAGTACTGAAGAAGTACTGAGACTGTTGTCTCTTATAACTGCTCTCTCTGGGAGTTTGCATGTTTAGCTCGTTTGGCTAAAGGCGTGTCGCCACAGTACTGGTCAGAATTTCATCAAATAGATGACCCTGATCCCTCAGTGCAGGGATAGGCAACTCCAGGCCTCAAGGGCCGGTGTCCTGCAGGTTTTAGATCTCACCCTGGGTCTACACACCTGAATCTAATAATGAGTTCATTACCAGGCCTCTGGAGAACATGTTGGGCGTTTATCAATATGCGTACTTGTGCGTACTTGCGATCTCGTGTACTCGTGATACGTCAACAGACCAAGTACTGTTCCAATTCGAAGTACGCATCAGGCCGAGAACGCGAAAAAGTCCCGGATGTGTTCTCGATCCGCCCGTTTTATCGAGCATGCATCGGTGTAGACTTGGGACAGCTATATATCCCAGAATGCATTTCGTCCAAAACTCAACAGCGGACTCCCGGCACATCGTGCTGTCTATAGTATTGAGTGTCCACTAGAATAGAAATAAAAGCGTTCTAACATCTCACCTGCTTGTTTTTATTAAGGTATGTACACGTATGTACATGTACACTATTTTTATTAATAGAGGTTTCACTACTGAGGTTAACAATGATATATAAGTCACTTAGATCACTTCTACATGTTAATGTTTGGTTTATTTCAGTGTTTTATTTGTTCCTGAGTAAACCGGTTTGGCTGTGATTAAAGTTAAGCTTCATAACATGTTACTTACAGTTAAATTAAGAGGGGACGGCAGTAAAAACTCCGGACCTGTGACATCATCACGTACGCAGGTATTCCAATTGTACACATCGCGAGTCCGTGCTCGCGTTCTCGGCGGGTACGTACTCCCGTGCGTTCTCGGCGAGTACGTACTCACCGAGAACGCGAGTACGTACTCGTGTACTTGGGCATTGATAAACGGCCTTCGAGGAGGTCATTTAGCCATTTCAATCAGCGTGTCCGGATCAAGGACACGTCTAAAACCTGGAGGACACCGGCCCTCGAGGCCTGGAGTTGGATACCTGTGTCTTAGTGGATCTCAAGGTCACATTGGTCACTCGTGAACTGTCATGGATTATAAGCTGCGACATTTCTGTGGTGCTGGTTTCATGTCTGTGCAGTTTTGTGGCCGGAGTGATCAGCAGGGAGAGGATTCCCACCTTTGAGCGGATGCTGTGGAGGGTGTGCCGTGGTAATGTCTTTTTAAGGAAGGCAGAGATCGAGGACCCACTAGAGGACCCCACCACAGTGAGTATAGTAATAGTGGAGTTGTGGAGGTAGTAATGAGAGCAGAATTTCAAACAAGAATGGAATAATAAAGCACATAAATAATACATGTGGTATTCTGGGGTTAAACACAGAGCACTATCTAATGTTTCGTTCCCTTTCCAACAGGGAGATCAAGTCCACAAGTCAGTGTTCATCATCTTCTTCCAGGGTGACCAGCTGAAGAACCGAGTGAAGAAGATCTGTGAGGGGTGGGTGTCGCATCAAAAGCCGTTGTTGCTGTCACTGTTAGGTTTTATTGACAGTCTCCATTTTAAAATGTAGAATCACGCAGCGTGATGCTTATGTTTAGTCCTGACATGGTTTCACGATCACATAGTAGCATCACAGCTAAGTGCTGGTTAAGGTGGGAACGTGAGCGCTGTGTTACAGCTGTAAATCCATTTTCTGTAGAGAGTGACACACATGTCCCGTCTGTCTGTTATCCTAAAGGCTTTGATCCTATTCTAGTAAAATGTACGAGATGTCCAGAGTAACATGGCCCGTGATAAAGTCAGGGAGGCTCAGGGAGGGGCGGGGCCATCTGCTGCGACCGGTTGTCCCACAAAGTGTGGGAGAGCGATGTGTGTTGCACAGACTGACTGTGGGGTTCCTGCAGGTTCCGTGCGTCGCTCTACCCCTGCCCAGAGACCCCGCAGGAGAGGAAGGAGATGCTGGCTGGAGTCAACAGCCGCATCGATGACCTCCAAATGGTAAGTTATGTGTGCTCTACAGGCATCAGCCAAATGCTTACAGTCTTGTAAAATAAAGCAGAGGGGAGGAGTCGACCTTGGACAGATGCATATTTATTGTCTAAGCCACAGAGCTGTTAGCAGTGCACTTCTTTTGCTCACTAAACAAGATGAAATCCATGAGACGCTCGGCACAACAGTGTGCTCAGGCTCCTGCACCTTTCCTTGAGAACATTTATTTCCAGTCAAATTACAAAGGCCCTTGTAGTGTAGACAGGCTTCATTGTGCCACACGTCTTATCTTTGAAAGAGCCGTGTCCTTCATGTGCTGTGGTTCCCCTGTTTCTCCTTATTAAGACAGGAAAAAAGCCTGTTCTGCTTGAAAGGTCTGCACCGGTCTGATCCTGCCAGACACACACCCCGCCACAGCAGAGCCTAGGAGTACACTGAAATACAGTTGTGTGAATGAATATGAATATAACGTAGGTTTTCTGCACTGCTAAAACTGCACATTTCAAACTTCAACAAGAAAACATGAAAAATCAAAGAACCGTGTGTCAGTTTAATAGAAACGCTCAGGTTAACAGAACGAAACATCCTTCCACGCTGCTGCTGTAGGTGCTGAACCAAACTGAGGACCACCGTCAGCGAGTGCTTCAGGCTGCTTCTAAGACCATGCGGGTGTGGTTCATCAAGGTGAGGAAGATGAAGGCCATCTACCACACTCTGAACCTCTGCAACATCGACGTCACGCAGAAGTGTCTGATAGCTGAGGTGTGGTGTCCTGTCTCAGACCTGGACTCTATCCAGTTTGCTCTGCGCAGAGGAACGGTGAGTTTGGTTCTGTCTCTGCAGCCTGTCGCACATTTCTCTGTTCTGGCTCCTCGTGCTGTGCATCTGAGCCCACAGACACCCACGGTCACTCACAAACCTGGACTCAGGTTGGGATCTTTAGTCCTACTTTGGAGAATTTTTATAAAGTAAGCAAAAAGAAACTCTAATGTTTCCAAAGAGAATCGCTGTGTCTTAGTTAGGAGTCAACTTTGTTGTCATTACACATGTATAAATACGGGTGAACCAAGTACAGTTTGCATCTAATCAGAAGTGCAAAGAGCAGATGATGTTGTTGAAACGTTCCCATAGTTACTACCCAGTGGTAAGTAAACTTTATTTATATGGCACCTTTTAAGAAATACAGTCACAAAGTGCTTCACAAGAGCCAACAATGCATAAAAAACAAGAGACATGAATACAAAACAGGTTTAAAACAATATGTTTTTAACTGGAGGCTACTGATGTCAAGTCCAAAGAGAGAGTTCCAGAGTCTGGGCCCCCTGAACACACGGCTCTGATCCGTTTGTTTTCAGCTCAGTACGGGGCCGGCCCTGGTCACAGGACCATGAGGGACACATGGGTGCAGAAACTCTCAGATATAAACTAGTGCCTGTACATGAAACGCTCCCATGTCTATAAAAGAATCTTATATTGCACGCTGAAATAAACCAGAAGCCAGTGTAGCTGCATCAGGATCACTTGAAGGATTTTGTCGAAGCCTGTCGGGATCATTCTGAGCAACCGTTCTGGGCACTGCAGGAATCCAAATGTGATGAAACAACAGCGTGAATAATCATTTCCAGTTCAGGACGTGACACAGTGCAGCTTATGTTTTAGATGATAAACACAGGAACGAGCTGAGTCTTCACATGTGCATCCACATGGGCCACAGAACCAACACGTCCAAGTGTCTCCTTCATCCCAGACACACGTGTTTCTGCTGCACACACAGTTATTTCAGTTTGTCTTGATTTAGTTGAAGAAAACTGTCTGCCATCCACCGTTTACCAGTGTCTAGGCACTTTAATGAACTGTGGAGTTGACACATTTCATTCAAGTGAAACAAAGTGTACAGCTGAATATCATCTGCATAGCAGAGATAAGAGATGTCTGAGCAGAATGGAAAGAAATGTATAGAAAAACACTTCTATATATCATATTTTACAAAAGCCTCAGAAAGCTGCGTAATGCTTAAAGAATACCTGACGGGTAATCTCCCTATTTAGACTAATAAGTTACCTCAGCGGTCCCAAACCTTTTTTGCACCATGGACCGGTTTATGTCCGACAATATTTTCACAGACCGGCCTTTAAGGTGTCGCAGATAAATACAAGAAAATAAAATGATAGGACCAAGACACAAACTGTGGTATTTTGTACCAGTACCAAGAGAAGATTTATTCATAACACACGGGAAAAGACTCAGGGAAACCGAGTTAACGATAAAAACCCTGAAAACCATAAATTTCACACCCGAGCCTCAACACTCGCAGCCCTGTACCAAACGACCCCCCGGCAGTTGGGGACGGCTGATAGTTGGATGACGACAGCATCTGAGCATGCTCTGTCTTTAGCTGTAAAGACAAAGTTCACTGGTCTGTGGACCTTTGGATAAGGAACTTATTGCATGGCCATGTTCTTTGTACAGGGCGAGGTCACAGTGACTGTGGAACTCACTGAGGTCTGAGGTCCAGTCAGAGGTTTTCTAAACGAGGCTTTATTTCACAGGAGAGGAGTGGATCAACAGTGCCCTCCATCCTAAACAGGATGCAGACCAAACAGACTCCACCCACCTTCAACAAGACCAACAAGTTCACATCAGGCTTCCAGAATATTGTGGACGCCTACGGCATCGGAAGTTACCGGGAAATCAATCCAGGTCATTGGTTCATATTGAAATGACTGTTCATTCAAACTTGTGATTGTGACTGCGGTGAATGTGAAGCTCTCCTGGACTCTGCAGTAGTTCAGTGTTCAGGCCAAACTAATCGAGTGTCAACCAAATGAGCAGAGCGATTTTGGTTGTGTTACAAAGGATTCGTTACTTTGTGTGTAAAATGTGTTATTTGCTTCTAGCCAAACATTTTAGTAAAGTTTCAGCAGCAGAGTTGAATGATGGTTGTTTGGATCCCTGCGTGCCCACAGCTCCGTACACCATCATCACCTTCCCCTTCCTGTTTGCTGTGATGTTTGGTGACATGGGCCACGGCCTGTTGATGACCTGCGCTGCCCTCTACCTGGTCATTCGAGAGAGTCGCCTCCTCGCCCAGAAGAGTGACAATGAGGTACGTTAACACAAGTAGAAGTAATCCAATATAGTTATGTAAATCATCGTTGTTCAGTCAGTGAGCAGAAGCATCATATTTCAGTGTTTTCTGTTTGCTTCTGTAGATGTTCAACATGATTTTTGCTGGGCGCTACATCATCCTCCTGATGGGGATCTTCTCCGTCTACACAGGCGTCATTTACAATGACTGTTTCTCTAAGTCACTCAACATGTTTGGGTCTGGCTGGAGTGTCAGGCCCATGTTTGGCCCCAAAGGAGCCAACTGGACGTGAGTTCAGGCTCTTCCAGTTTTTCTGCATCACAAATGAAGTTTAGATTTCCACTTTTCCTGTTTGTGACCACAACCAGACTAAAACCAGTACTGAATGACATCCCCAGCACTATGTCAGCAGCTAACTAGAAGATTAAACTTACTTCAGTCTCCAAGAAATAACTGAAAACGCTATTGTTACGACCCGGCTATAGCTGGGACGTAACAGCTATACCTTTAAAATTACCAACAGTAGCACAAACACAGCCTCAGAGGAAAAAAAGAATCTGATCCATGTAATCCAGTTCAGCATGTGAGCCTGTGAGAACCTGAAGGAGACGTCTGTAGTCAGAGCAGTCAGGGATCTGCTGACTGGCCACTGTGTCAGGAGGACTTGTTCAGCTGCTTGTTAACATCTAATCAGCCAATCACTCACTTTGAACACGGCATGGTTGTTGTGTCAGACGGTCTGGTCTGCTGAGATCATCTCAGTGAGCAGCAGCTCTTTGGTGAAAACGCCTGTTTGATGTCAGAGCTAATAGGAAGGTAGCAGTAAGTTAATAACCACAGACATGCAGGAGAGCATCTCTGAACAAACGGTCATATTTTAGAGTGTTGCTGATTAGAATTTAAATGCAGCAAACAAAAGGTTAGATTATGACTGATCATTATTATAAATCCCAAACGTCAAAAACTGAGTCAGAAATCCATATTAATGATCATAAACTGACCTCCCAGCCCATTGTTCATTCAGTGGTGCTAGTCTCAGTCATTATGCAAATGTCCTGTTTATAAGATTGGAAACCTGCAGTCAGCTGAGACTGAAGACGTCACCTGGATGAGTGATGAAACGTTTCTCCGTCCAGATGAACAGAATCAGGAGAAGAGGCACAAACCGAGGCTGCACAGACAATGATGGAAGCAGAGGCAGCTGGTGCAGACTAGCACAGGTGTAGACACTCTGTATGAGGATAATAATAAAAGGCAGCGAAGGAAGTAAAGCTAATTATACAAAACACAAGATAACTGACTGTCAAAGTAAGACAGGAAATGAACATCATCATATGGGTCCAACCTGTTACTAGTGAGGTGTAACTAATGAAGTGGCCGGTGTGTGTGTGGCAGGTTCATGCTCTAAACTGTTTCTCATCTTACAGCATGTATTGTAGTTCTTGTCCTTCCGTCTGTTCTAGGTCTGAGACTCTTGATGGAAATGCAGTTCTCCAGTTAGATCCTGCTATTCCCGGCGTGTTCGGTGGACCTTATCCACTCGGAATTGACCCGGTAAACAATACATGCACTCACTATAACAACTAAATCAAATTACCGGCTCTAATTGTCTCCAGCTTACGACAACCTGCTCATTTCATCTTCTTCTGGTAAAATCAGTGATAAGAATGCCAATAATCCAGTTTGTGAGCCAAGCAACAATCGATCCTGTCAGAGCTTCATAGCTGTCGGTCCTCACTGTGTTACAGAAACGATTAAACACCCCACAGATGTGAGACCGTGTGACACAAAGAGTCACCTGCCCCTGAACCCTGTCTGAGAAAACTGCAGTATCCAGCTTCAGAGCTGTTTCATAAACTAAAAACTCTCCTTTAAAAAAGACTATCTATCTGAGATCACTGAGAGGTCAGCACAGACCTGTATGTCAGCCTGTTTGTGCTTGTGTTAGAGTAGCAGGGTGCTCTGCGTGTGCTCTTCATTGAACCTGCTGTGTGCTCTCTGCAGATCTGGAATATTGCCACCAACAAGCTGACTTTCCTCAACTCATTTAAGATGAAGATGTCCGTCATCCTGGGCGTCATCCACATGATATTTGGAGTGTCTCTCAGCCTCTTCAACCACCTGTAAGAGTCACACTGAGAGCTGATACTGAATGTTCAAACGCTTTTCTTAGAGCTAATAAGGTTGTGTGGCGTCTAGCTTCATATTCTGAGCCACAGCTGATCATTTTCAAACAGGCACCATGCTGTTCTGCTGTTCATGTGTGACCTCACTGCGCTGCAGGTACTTCAAGAAGCCTCTGAACATTTTCCTGGGCTTCATCCCAGAGATTGTCTTCATGTCGAGCTTGTTTGGCTACCTTATCCTGCTGATCTTCTACAAGTGGACAGCCTACACTGCCCAGACTTCCAAGGATGCTCCCAGCCTGCTCATCCACTTTATCAACATGTGTCTCTTCAACTACGGTGACCCCACCAACAAACGCCTCTACGAGGGACAGGTGCTCCTTCCATTACCCACCCTCTGCTAACATATCCCTGCCACACTGACATGTTAGAGTCGTGCATCTACGTTCTCTCAGCAGTTCTACAGAGCAAGTAGATATTTCAGTATGCTTTACTTTCCTGATGACCTTGAGGTCAAGCTTCACTGTAGAACAAAAACAAACACAGCAGCTTGGAGGAGTTTGAGCTTTGCTTATTGATACCATCTCTTCTCATAAAGGTGCAGGTTGTGTCGTTCTGTCAGTGTGCTGAGGTTTATTTTTAAATTACAAGTTTTAAATTGTTTATTTTTTGCAGTTATAAATCGAGGGGATAATTTTTCATTTCCTGTTTCATCAAATGTGTTTCATCACATTTGATGTTTGATTTGTCGGACCTTGAAGTGTTCGTGCCTTGTGCATGTGTTAGGAACACTTCAAGGTCAAACAAATGAACAAATGAAGGTACAATTACAAACTAAGCACTAATACACCTATATATATATATATATATATATATATATATATATATATATATATATATATATATATATATATATATATATATATATATATATATGTGTATATATATATATATATATATATGTGTATATATATATATATATATACATATATATATATATATATATATATATATATATATTAGGTGAAATTCTAATATATATATATATATATATATATATATACATATATATATATATATATATATGTATATATATATATATATATATATATATATTAGGTGAAATTCTAATATATATATATATATATACATATATACATATATATATATATATGTATATATATATATATTAGGTGAAATTCTAATATATATATATATATATATATATATATATATATATATATATATATATATATATATATATATATATTAGGTGAAATTCTAATATATATATTATTATGTATGTCAGCCTGCACAAACAGGCTGACATACAGGTCTTTTGAAATTCTTTATCATTCTCACCTCTCAGTATGATGGTTGTGCTGCTGGCACCTAGTGGGGTTCATTTGTTGGCTATAACACAATATACAACAGTTCTACCTTAAAACATACTAAACATGGACAACCTGCACGGATGCTTTGTTGTTAGTGAAACACTCTAGTGGTACAGTTGGGGTCAGGTATATACATTCATTATGGGGCTTAAAATCATGGTAATTTTGGCTTTTAATGATTCCTTTGAGCTGTTTTTTTCAGCATGGGATATATCTTTAATGACTTAAAAAATAATTCAGTGCACAAGTTTGAATTTATTTAGGATTTTCTCATTTAAAAATCCCAAAAAACCAAAAACATTAAATTCCCATCTCGCCCCTGCGGGTGGTCTATCCTCCAAGCTCGGGTCCTCCACCAGAGGCCTGGGAGCTTGAGGGTCCTGCAGTATCTTAGCTGTTCCCAGGACTGCGCTCTTCTGGACAGAGATCTCCGATGTTGTTCCTGGGATCTGCTGGAGCCACTCGCCTAGCTTGGGAGTCACCGCACCTAGTGCTCCGATTACCACGGGGGCCCCGTTACCTTCACCCTCCACATCCTCTCGAGCTCTTCTCTGAGCCCTTGGTATTTCTCCAGCTTCTCGTGTTCCTTCTTTCTGATGTTGCTGTCATTCAGAACCGCTACATCGATCACTACGGCTGTCTTCTCCTGTTTGTCTACCACCACTATGTCCGGTTGGTTAGCCACCACCATTTTGTCCGTCTGTATCTGGAAGTCCCACAGGATCTTAGCTCGGTCATTCTCCACCACCCTTGGGGGCGTCTCCCATTTTGACCTCGGGACTTCCAGGTTATACTCGGCACAGATGTTTCTGTATACTATGCCGGCCACTTGGTTATGGCGCTCCATGTATGCCCTGCCTGCTAGCATCTTGCACCCTGCTGTTATGTGCTGGATTGTTTCTGGGGCATCTTTACACAGCCTGCACCTGGGGTCTTGCCTGGTGTGATAGACCCCAGCCTCTATGGATCTTGTGCTCAGAGCTTGTTCCTGTGCTGCCATGATTAGTGCCTCTGTGCTGTCTTTCAGTCCAGCTTTGTCCAGCCACTGGTAGGATTTCTGGATATCAGCCACCTCCTCTATCTGCCGGTGGTACATACCGTGCAGGGGCCTGTCCTTCCATGATGGTTCCTCCTCTTCCTCCTCTTTCTTGGGTTTCTGCTGCCTGAGGAGCATCTCCTTGGTAGATCCCGCACTTGATGGTGACTTGTGCTATGGGCTTGAAGTTGGCCTCTAGTGTTGTACGCCACATCCCCGTTGAGTTCCTGATGAAGGCTCTTAGGGTCCTGTTGATCTTGTACAGTTCTAGGCATTCCAGGATCCAGGTGTGGGGAATTGGGCCTTCTTGTAATCAGTCCAGGCAGTGCACAGGTTGGTCTCGGCTGACTGCTCAGTCGACCAGTAGCTGGTGTTTTGCGCCTCTGGTATTCTTGCCCCTCTCTGTGCCCCTCCATGTGCCTGTTCATCTTAGCCGATATGATGCCTGACAGGAGCTTCCACGTGGTGCTGAGGCAGGTTATTGGTCGGTAGTTGGAGGGGACCGGTCCCTTCTGGGGGTCCTTGAGGATCAGGACCGTCCGACCTTCGGTTAGCCATTCTGGGTGTCTCTCGTCAACTAGCAGCTGGTTCATTTGTGCTGCCAGACACTCGTGGAGTGCAGTCAGCTTCTTCAGCCTGTAGGTGTGAACCATGTCAGGGCCTGGTGCTGTCCAACTCTTCATACTGGAGACCCTTTCCTGGATGTCTGCCACTACAAGTTGTTGTTTAACAACATTAGTTGTTCATTAGTTATCAGTTCTTGTTGCAAGATGAAGGTGAAGATCTGGCAGCAGTTGTAGTTTTTTCTGTTATTTTTAGTTACATGCGATCGATTAGAGCATGTTAGGTTTTTAATCATTTAAAGCACAGCAGAGCTCGTATTTTGAAGTCTCGTGGGTTTCATTGTCAGTGTTTAGATGCAAAAGACAATCAGTTATGTTGTGCTCTGTAACTGCAGTTTGAGGTACTGTTTTAGACCAAGACCTGTTTGTACAATTCTCACTTCTTAATTAACCTCTCTCTTTGAATCTTTAGATGGCGATCCAGGTTTTGTTGGTGCTGATTGCCCTTGCATGTGTTCCCTGTATGCTGATTGTGAAAACTATGGTGCTTCGGCGTCAGCACCTGTGGAAAAAGCACCTGGTATGTGCATCTGACCACAACTAGAACCCTACTTCTATCTTTCATTACTGTTAAGTTACTGTTAAGTTATAACCTTTGATATAACCTTTTGTTTTCTTACTCCTGTCATTCATTTCAATGCACATTGTATTGTGTAATGTGGTTGGTTGTGTTGCCATGAAAACTGCTTAAAGCCAGCTTTGGAAACGTTGATATTTTGGCGAGAAATGTACGATAACTACTTCACAGACAAAGGACACCCTAAAATTCGATGATGTGTTGATTCAGTTGTCTTAACTGTATATTTGACAGTTTTCTATCCAAAATGATGGCATCCATTACCGAGTGCTACCTTGGTAGATATACCACCTGGAGCTTTCATATCTCTCACTGGTTATGGATCTCATTCCACTGAAGATCAGCAGAGTTAAAACCTCACAAAGACTCTTTATAACTGTCCTCGTAGCTTTGTGACATGTGGGGCCTGATTTTTAGCTTTAGCAGTGTTATACATGTTCACACCTTGTAAGAGAGGTGAATGTGGACTATGGAACTTTTTGCATGTATTTAAAGGTTTTTATTAACAATGTCTGAACAGACCAAACTGGCTAAGTTTGTACTGATTTCTATGTCTGTGAAGGTTCTCAGTCATCCAGGTCATCGTAGTCTAAGGAGCTTGGAAAGAAAAGTGTCTGGACTTCTTAAAGTTGCTTGAAGACGTTTCACCTCTCATCCGAGAAGCTTCTTCAGTTCAGACATATCACCGCCTTTATCCAGGGGATGCCATACCCTGCATTTATGGACTTCCTAAGATCCACAAGGAAGGTGTCCCACTCAGACCCATAGTCAGTAGCATAAACTCAGCCACTTATAACATTGCGAAACACTTTGCTACCATCCTTGCACCTCTCGTGGGGAACACCCCACACCACATCAAGAACTCCACCGTCTTCACCGACAAGGTCGAGAAACTTACCCTGGATCCAGATGAAACCATGGTGTCCTTGATGTAGTCTCTCTCTTCACTTGCATACCCACCACGGAGGCCGTGGAGACTGTCAGAAAACGACTACAAGAAGACAACTCCTTGGAAGGACCAACTTCACACCCGATCAGATCTGCACACTGTTAGACCTCTGCCTCACCACTACATATTTCAAGTACAACGAGGGTTTCTACAGACAAAAACATGGCTGTGCCATGGGCTCCCCCGTGTCACCTATTGTAGCCAACCTTTACATGGAGGAAGTGGAAAGGAAGGCTCTTGGCTCTTTTAAAGGGAGAGTACCCAGCCACTGGTACAGATATGTAGACGACACCTGGGTCAAAATCAAAACACAAGAAGTGGAATCCTTCTCTGCGCACATTAACGCTGTGGATAAAAACATCAAGTTCACCAGGGAAGACACAAAGGACAACTGCTTGCCCTTCCTGGACTGCGCTGTGCACATTGAAGAAAACGGCAACCTCAACATTGAAGTTTACCGGAAGCCCACACACACGGACCAGTACCTCCTCTTTGACTCCCATCACCCTCTGGAACACAAACTTGGAGTAATCAGGACCCTACACCACCGGGCAGAACATGTTCCCTCTAAGCCTGAGGGGGAAAAGAAGGAACACACACATGTAAAGGAAGCACTCAAAACATGCGGTTATCCTAACTGGGCGTTCATAAAGTCAGCAAAGAGGCACAGAAAAGAAGATCAGACACCAGCGAGGGAGGATAAGAAAGACAGACGCAACAACGTTGTCATCCCCTATGTAGCCGGTGTATCAGAGAAACTCAGGAGAGTTTTCTCCAAGCACGACATCCCAGTGTACTTCAGACCCAGCAACACACTCAGACACAAACTGGTTCACCCGAAAGACAAAACTCCAAAACACAGACTGAACAACGTGGTGTATGCTGTACAGTGCAGCGAGGAATGCCCAGACCTCTACATTGGAGAGACCAAACAGCCACTTCATAAGCGCATGGCACAACATAGAAGAGCCACCTCCACAGGACAAGACTCAGCAGTCCATCTGCATCTTAAGGATAAAGGTCACTCTTTTGAGGATGCCAATGTTCACATGCTGGACAGAGAGGACAGATGGTTTGAAAGAGGAGTGAAAGAGGCCATCTATGTCCACTGTGAGCGACCATCTTTGAACAGAGGCGGTGGTTTACGACACCAATTGTCTGCCATCTATAATCCAGTTTTGAGATCCCTTCCCAGACGCCTTAACGCCCACTCACATCCTGGGCCGTCTGACCTCAGGAATTCACATGATAGGGTGGGGCCAGGTTTCACAATGAGCTCACCCGAAACCCTGGCTGATTAGGTCCCACACCCGCTTTCACACCTTGGCTCATGTGATTAGAGGATCACCAGGGGGTCCTTTGTCCCTCTTTGGGGGGAAACTCCCACTGGGTTTAAATCTGGGACTCTCGGCCATTTGACCTTAGAACTGAAGAAGCTTCTCGGATGAGAGGTGAAACGTCTTCAAGCAACTTTAAGAAGTCCAGACGCTTTTCTTTCCAAGCTCCTTAGACTACTGATTTCTATGTTTAGGAGCAGGGTTGTTTTTCACTACACAGTACTTTGCCTAAATGCTTCTCTTCTGGGAGAAGACGGCCAATAAGCAACACTATGGCAAACATTAGTTTAGAAAAGGAGTTTCTATTTATTAACACCAACAAACAGTCAGCTCTCAGCACTGCAGCACAGCACAAACTGTCTGTAAGAGGGCTAAACAAACACTTGTGACTACCTAAGCAAACAAGAAAAGATTAGCCAGCTAGCTGCAATCATAGACATTATAAAGACTGATGCTATTGGGCTGTGAATTCAGTTATGAAGTGTCAGACTAAGTGTTTTCACTGTCACCATCTTGGTGTTTTAAAAGTGGATGTGACAGGCTGAGTGTGGCGTGAGTCTGCACGCTCGCTCACTAATGACTGTTAGTCACACGCTGTGGATAGCTCTGCTTTCTGACAGATAATTCACTCTTTGTTTGTTTTTTTGTTTTGAGCCAAAATGATCCAAACTGAGTAGCTCATCAGAAAATTGCTTAGACGGCCATTTGGCCACAGACTGCCTCTGCAGCTCTTTTCTGATGTTTCAGTTAATTTGGTCAAATTAGCCACAAGAAGGACTTTTTTCCCATCAGACCATTAGTGGAAACCTGTGGTCATTATCAGCAGAACACAGCTGTCACAGACTCGTAATGATTCCAATCCCATTGTTCAATTCATTTTTTTTATATAGCTCCAAATCACGATAACAGTCGCCTCGTTATATTGTAAGGTAAAGACAATCATTCAGAGAAAACCCCAACTATCAAATGACACCGTAGTTTCCCCCTTGACCCAGCAGTCAGAGGCCAAGAGGTTTGCTAAGCTCTCTCAGGGCTGACACAGACGGGCAGTTTAAAATAACTAATTAAGCTAACATGCCTTCTTTGGACAGTGGGAGGACAGGCAGAACCTATAAACTGAAGGCACCAGTGGATTCAAACCCACAACCTTGCTGCCAGGTGACCGCTGCACTGTTGTGCTGTCACATTAAACCACCTTCCCAAATTCATGCAGGTTAGCTATGTTACAGCTAGCTGAGTTTCTTGCTTGCTAATATTATCACACACAGCCCTTGGACACATGGTGAAACTGCAGGTTTTGCTTTTCAAATTTAAGATTACTTCAAGGTCACAAAAAACACTTTTAGCCATGCTTCAGTATTTGTTTCCCAGCAGTTGTAAATCTCACTAAATGCTATTAGAATAAGATGATGATGAGATCTGGGAGCTGTACAGCTACAGTTAGCTGGACGAGTCTTCAGGTCTTTGTGCTCAGCTGTGATTGAACCAGTGAGACTATTTTGCTCTCCAGTGAATGATTGCTTATTGAAATTTGAACTGCTATACTTGATAAGGTGGTAAATATATCTATTTTTACTCGGTTTCTGGGTGTCCTGTTTTACTTGCAAATTGGAGTAAATTAAGAAGGAAGCATCATCCTAAGGCTTGCTTTAAGCTAGACACAGCTCTTGTGGCTTTTGTATCTAGTCACAGAAGAGGGAAGAAACCCCTGCAGAGAATCTAGAGCAGTCTTTAGAGCAAACAGGCGTGTCCTCATCATGCACCGGACTCACTCAACAGGGCACGCAGAAGTTTGGAGGGGTGCGGGTGGGCAACGGGCCCACAGAAGACGAAGCTGGCATCATGGACCACGACCAGCTCTCCCAGCACTCAGAAGAAGGTGATGAGGTGAGTCTCATCACTGCCAAATTCTGTCCTCTCTCAGATTCTGCTTTGAATTTGTTTCTGTTTTTAATATATATTTTAGTAGGATTGTGATGTGAATGATGCTTTCAGCGTCATGTGGGCTCTGACTATTCCCTGGGCTCCCACAGATGCCCAGAGGTCACGAAGCACAAAATGTTGCATGACTGCCATTTAACCAGATGCAGCTCCATGTTTCAGATAGGACATATAGAGCAATGGCTGCTTATTTCAGGTACAAATGGACTGAAATAAACACTAATATCCCTTTATAGAGATATTAGTGTGATGTGATCACAGTAGTTTGCCAAAATAAAAAGAAGTGCACTGGGAAAAAGATGGTTTTTCCATTTCAGAAACATAAATATGAACGAGAACCACCCACTCTGTTTCAGTCAGTGACACAGGGGTCAGGTGTCTCTGGTTTCTCTTCATAAGAAATCTTGAGTGTTTTTGTCGTGGTGACTTACACTGCACAGTTAGCAAGGCTGCATTTATCATCCACTCACAATGTAAACATGTAATGTTCTGGGACAAGGATTACTTGTAGATCCTGACGATTTAATATGAGAATCAAACCTCTGAACCGTGTGGAAAAGCACAGTGGGTCCATGCGATGCAACTCTCACATTCCTGTTTGGAAGTCAAGTTAAAGTTGAAGTGGTGTGGAAGCTGGTTCTGCATATCAAATGTGTCACTCCACTATGGCTCAGACAGGAAACACAAAGAGGGGAGGTTCCTGTTAAAGTCTGGACTTTGGGGGAAACTGAGTCATGGTAAGAAGACAGGACACCCACTTTAAATTCTAAGGTTTTACACATCACCACATAATACAAAATCATCTGGCCTTAGCAGGTAAACACAACCTCAGACGACCAACAGCATGTGACATATTACACCGTGTCTTTATCTGACAAGAATGAAGCTAAATTGCAGAAGCAGTGAGTGGAGTAAGTTCAGCCTTTAACAGGTTAAGTAGCAGCAAGTGTGACCACCTCTGTGAAAGCAGAACTTGGTCTTCAAGCTTTAAGCTGTATGTTAACACAAAGCCACAGTCTTCCTAAAAGTGGAAGTCCATGCAATGCTCAGAGAGACAGCAAAAAACCCATGAAGCTTGTTCTGCAGCCACAGGACCTGAGCAGCTCACAGCCAAGGAGTTACCATAAACTTCTTCGTATACCAAAGTATTATAGCATCAGGTGAGGTGTCATCTGTCTGACGGCTGAAGCTCGGATGACACGGGGTCAGCAGGTGTTGGAGGTGTCGTAATGGCCCAGTCAGTGACTGACATGCTGTGGTGGGACCTTAAGACGTCTGTGCATACAGTGGGTTAAATGAGTAATGACATGGTGCAGCGTGTCCCGTGCTCTTCACTGAGGTGGGATTCAGGGATGTTAGAGGTGTCGTTTCTTTTTACCATGACTGTAATATCTGATTTTTAGTTTACACTACAGTGACTCAACACTTTTAAAAAACCTACACAGAATAACAGTTGTGTATGAGACCTAAGCATCCTGGGAAAAAATCTGAGCTCTTATTAAGAGGCAGCCTGAGGGAGGGCTACATTTAGGCAGAATGATGTGTGCTCGTCTACACGGCACACATCATTCACATTATAAACATGACAGAACTGAATGATTGTGTACCGGTTACACAGCGAGACATCTTATTGATAAATTCCACACACTTCCTCATTTGGATCATGTTTCCCATTAAATCTGGGTGATGAAAACTTCTGAAAGATTTGATTGTGGATCGCACCACTGACCTTTCACCTTTGCTTACTTTCAAGCACTCAGAGGAAGAGCCGGTAAGATTCAGAGTTTAACGTTTCCTGAGCATGTCTGAATGCCGAATGCTTCATTTGTTTCTTTTTCATGACTGTTTGAATTGTTTAAATATGCTTTACTCCTGAACTGCCAGGCATGCATGAATGAAGGTACATGTTTGTTTGCATGACAGAGTTAAAAAGCCTCTCGCCTGTGACAGGTGTGCTGAGTTCTTATATGGAGCTTTTCTATTCTAAAGCACTTTATAAGGATACTTGGTGTGCAGACTGGAGCAGGGATCAAACCACCAACCTTCCAATGAGGAGATGACCTGCTCTACATCCTGAGCCGCAGTCATCATGGAAAAAAAGCATGCAGAAGATGGAGAACGTGTTTAGATATCCAGTAACTGGGAAAAGATGAAGCAACAGTTGTTACTTTGTGACCTGACCAGATCAAAGAGCAACAGGTCAAGGGTCAGTTTTCACTAAAATCCATCTAGTTGTACTTCTGCACAACCGGAGGAGTTTTTGCCCCCATCTCACCGTTTAGCCCCTAAAGCTGCGTCCATAGTCAGTCAGGTACAGCCCAAAATTTCGAGCTGTCACCTGAGCAGAAGTCTACCTTTTGTTTCCACTATCACCGGAAATGTTTTCAATGCAGTCATTGGCCTCAGTGCTTTGTGCCGTTATTGCATGCTAGTATTCATACTTCTGTTTTTCATTAGTGTCGGAGATCCTTTGAATGGGAACAATGACTCCTGCTTCCATGAACTCCATTCCTCTGATCCAAAAACAAAAGGGGAGCATGGAAAGAGGAAACCAGATCAGCGCCAAGCAAAACCGAACAAAAGCTACACGGAGCGTTTGACTGCCATGTTTCCCCCTCCCTGCTCGCTCCATACAGGAAAGGCTAGCCTCGCTCCAGGATGGAGAAAATGGAGGAAGTGCGCGGGCTTTACAATAAACAAACACCTCCCTGAGCTGTGATCTGGCTGTGGACGAAGAAATCACTCCTCTCTTTGTTTTAAAGCTGATGAGAGAAGTCACAGGCAGAGGTCAAAGGTCAAAGCAGCTCGTCAGCAACATAAAAGAAGTAGCTGTTTAAGGCATTTCCCAGCTCTCTGTATTAGCATGCTCGCTGAGTTATGCTGCACAGCATGTGTGAGGGATTCCTCCTACATGAACAAAGGTTGCACTACAGCATGCTCTGCTTCCTAAACTACATTTCAGATTCTAAACAATGAAACATGTTCAACATTCATCCAAAGAAGAAGGTGTGGTCAGAGAGTTCGTTGAGTAGGCCGTCATCAGACAGGTTTATTTGTATGGGACTACATCCACTTCTAACCTGATGGATTCTCCAACTAAGAAGTCCTGAAACCTGCTGAAAACAGGAGTTTCCATTTGCTGTGAGAGCACATGTGAAAACGTTCAGGAAGTGATCTGAAGTTAATCTGAAGAGAAACTGGGCCAAACGTTTGGTTCGATTTTATTGTCACTTTTCAGAGCTTCTCTCTCACACCTCCTCCGTGTACACCTGTGCTCACGCTGTTCCTTCTCTCACTACAGTTTGATTTCGGCGATGTAGCTGTCCACCAGGCTATCCACACCATAGAGTACTGCCTGGGGTGCATCTCCAACACAGCCTCTTACCTCCGCCTCTGGGCCCTCAGCCTGGCTCATGCACGTTAGTAACGACTTTCACACACAGCTTTGTGTTTTTTGATGATCGTAAACATTCAGAGAAACAGAACTATGTTGAGTAATGTTGTGTACTGCTGGATATTCACTGTAAACCCTGTTGTCACGACTGCTTGCACAGAGCTCTCAGAGGTGCTCTGGTCCATGGTGATGCACCTCGGCCTCTCCTCCAGGAGCGGGGGCGGGTTCTTCGGCCTGTCCATCATCTTCGCATTCTTCGCCGTGCTAACAGTCGCCATCCTGCTCGTGATGGAGGGGCTGTCAGCCTTCCTGCATGCCCTGCGTCTGCACTGGTTAGAGTCACACTTACACGCTAATACAGAGTATCTGTGACGGGGTGTCAGAGTCACTTTGTCACTTTGTGATCTGGACCAGGGAAACTCCCCTCTGTGCCGGTGTGAAGTGACAGACACACAGTGTCCAGTTTTTGTTTTATGTAATATTCAATACTGAACTGTAACTTTAGTCTTTTTCAAGGAAGCAATTTTGTATTCAGTGTTTGCATAAAAGCCTTATTTTGATGTGTTTGCTACGAGCAGGGAGGACACACATGAGGTCAGAGACAAGTTTGAACTTTTGTCCTCCACAATGAAAAACGGCTGAAAGGAAAAATCACTTTGTTTAGTTCCTAATGTTGTCTGTCCGCAGCTTTGCTGGGCCCGCGGGCTGTAAGTTTGCCACCCCTGATCTATGATTTACAAATGAAGACAAAACCAACAGTAACACGGTGTTTCTGTCAGAACATCTTCAGTGCTCTTTGGCCCTGATTGGTCACGTCTCTGAAAATCTGCTGGAGCCATCTTTACAAAAAATCTCCCAGGTTTTCTGTTTGAGGCCTGATAACTGTACCAGCTGTAGACTCCAGTCCAGTGTTTGTGTGTTTGAATGAACACAGACTTGATCATAGGATAATTACTCTGACTGCAGAAAATATCCAGTCACAGGCAGCTCCATGCATGTCATGTGAAAGCACACGCAGAAAGTAAACTGTCTTCGTGTCTAAACAGTCCCGTCACACTTGTGTGTGTGTATTTATATCCCTGTGGGGACATCTCATTGACATAATGGTTTCCCTAGCCACGTACCCTAACCCTAACCATTACAAATGAATGCCTAACCCTGACCCTGACCCTAACCATAACCTAATTGTAACCCTGACACTAAAACCACATTTTGAGTCTCAAAAATGCCTTCAAACAAATCCTGGTCCCCACGAGGGCTGTTTGTCCCCACAAGTATAGTAAACTACCAATTTTTGGTCCCCATGAACATGTTAATACCCGTACACACACACACACACACACACACACACACACACACACACACACACACACACACACACACACACACACACACACACGGGTACTTTTGTCAAAGCTCATGAGCAGTTCCAGCAGAATCAGACCTTCTCAAACTGGTTTACTGAACTGTTATCATACAGAACTCCAGAGGACCTTACACACCTTCCAGCTCCATCGCCTCCTAGCACGCACTAATCCAACTACAGCAAATGTCAAACATTACACAACAGTGAAATATTTTAGCTGTGCAGTGTAATAGTGCTTTGGCTGGCAGCTGCACGCTGCAGCACACGTCTATGACTGCTTAGGTGATAAATCTAAAAATGAATATACTGTAGTTTAGCTGATTGTGAGGATGTTTATTTTGAAAATCACACAGAATATTGCAGAGGCCTATGAGGAGGTGGTGGAAGTGACAGATGATCCAGTAGAGTGCACGTGACATGAAACCATGATCATTAGCTGTGACTAAAGGGAAATGGACACCGGTGTGAAAGTCACCAGAACGTCTCGTCCTGTCGAGTAGAGCGGGCGCAGCAGGAAGCGCCTCTGAGGCGCACCACTTAGGTTTCACCTCATGTGTTTTGTAAGGACTCAGTTTATCCAGCTCTTCAGTGCATCCTCTCTGGGCACAGTGTGGATGCTCACCTGTCCTCTGTGATAGCATGTATTGTAATGTGGGGACCGCAGTGTTGGACAGCTGTGGCTGATTAGTCTTTCCTGTCATGCTCACTGACGTCTGCTTGAAGCGTGCTGGAGGATCTGCTGCGTTTTAGTGAGGTGGCTCCGTGGACGAGTCGGAGCAGTCGCACAAAACTGTCACACTTACAGACGACAGCACGATAACTTTAACTCATCGTCTAATGATGAAATTTACATTACTGTCACGTGTCGGGTAGAAGGCCTAGTAGCAAGTGGGCAAAACTCACAGGGTAACACACTGGCACTACAACACAACAAGGAAGTGTGGAAACTGAGGGTTAAATGCACACACAAGGTAACGAGGGAGAGTGGGCGGACCTGTAGAAAACAAGACACAGGTGAGCCGAGTCAAACTAAGCTCATCAGAGATCTGGAAGGACTCAGGTGCTGACCATAGTTCCTGTCCACACGTGTCACTACAGTTGGTGTTTGAGCTGGTAGATCATTCTCAGCTTTACTGGATGGAAATGACAGAGTCATTTATGGGCTGTCTACAAATGAACCAAAGCACCGCTCAGGCTGTCGGAGTTAGTCTGCTGCAAAAGGAACGCTCTGTGAAAGCTTTGTGTTTATTTTCTTTAATCCTTCGCGTCTGCTTCAGCTGCTAACACAGAGCTTTACGTCATTGTTCAGAGAGGATGGCCTGTGTGTTTTTGTTGGACAGAGGCACGGTGGTAATGCTCAGCCTTTCCTCTCAGGGCTGATTTGTATAAGGAAAAGTTCAAGTGGACGCTGTTCCGTACCAGCACAGCTGTGTTATATCCATCCGTCAGTATGTGTTGTCTAGTCCTACCTGTGTACCTCACACATGGGACACTCACCATGGCGACCCCCTGCTGAGTGCAGCCTGAGGTTTGTGAATATGATAACTTAAGAAGAAGGTGACTGGACAACGATGAATCCCGACGACCTAAAGAGGTCAAAGGTCAACTTCTCTGAAAACCACTGAGGATTTTCAAATTCATACCATAGCTGCGTCCATATTGAGGCTGAGGGGCAGCACTGGCAGCCTCCAATATTATGATGTCATCCCCATAATCTAAGCATGTAGGCTGGTCACGTACTGTCTAATCAGTGTGTGTGTGTGTGTGTGTGTGTGTGTGTGTGTGTGTGTGTGTGTGTCTGGCTCATGTGACCTGTTATTGCAAATGTATGATGTCACAGATGATGATTATCTGCACTTATGGAGGAAAGACATCTGTTGGACCTCGTCCATCAACAATGAATGTTTTTTACAAAGTTGGCACTTCTGGCTTTTCAGTCCCGACATGTTCTGTGAGAGCTGCGGAGAGTTTTTTCAGCAGGCCACAGGATACGTGACAGAAACACGTTGTTTCCCAGCATGTCTGAATGGTGCTCATCATGATGTTCAGTTACTTTAGGTGTTTAAGGCGGTCGTGCACGAGTATCATCCCCAGAAGAGTTGACAGTAATGGTGACGTCACAGTATCTGCTGAAAGTTCCTCAAACTATGCTGTCTGCTCTGCACAGTGTGTGTGCTTGTTTTGTGGTGTCCTTAGTTTGATTTGTCAGCAGTAAGTCAGACTTGTTTCAGACGGGTGGTTCTGTTGAATGATGACCTCTTGGTCACAGTGGGCGGTTCACACCCTACTACTGTGAGGCTGTGGTCCTCAGTGGGATGCCCACTGAGTGGATTTGCTGCCCCAAGTGAAGGAGTTCAAGTATCTCAGGGTTTTATTCACAGATGAGAGAAGGAATAAGCAGGAGATGGTTGTGGAAGAGAGCTGAATGTGAAAGTGTGGATTTAACGTTGGATCTACATCCCCACGCTCAGCCACAGTTACAGTGTTGGACAGGTGATGAACAAGTCAGTTTATATATTTTGTACTTTTGTTTGTGTTTCTCTTGCATCCTGGGCCGTGTCTGTACATCACTTAGGTTTGTATTTAAGTCTGGAGCAACTTCAGATATTTCTTATTCGATAACCCACAGGGACACACAGTGAGAGGTTCATAAAGCGTCAGCGTGTCAGCTCAGCACGCCTCTGTAAGGTTCAGAAGGAGCACCGGAGTATTTTTCACACAGCTGAGTGACTGAGTGGAAATAATGATGTTCAAAGTGAGCCTCCATGTTCCTCTGTGCTGTTCACGCCTCACACACACATTCTGATGAGCTATCTGCACAAACACACACACCACAGTCAGTAAAGCATCGCGCACGTCAGGCTCAGAAATCTGTTCCATTTCCACAGCAGTGTGGCGAGGCAGATGAGAGGAGCGCTCGTTTCTTTCCTCTTTTTAAGTGTTGCCCTCTCACATCTCTGGAAGGCCAAATATTTGCCACAGCCGGGAAACATTCCTGGGCACTCCCTCGCTGACCGAGGCCAGCAACCAGCAACCGTCTTAGCTTTTCCTCTTAAATGAAGTCATCAGAGGTTGTCAGGACCGGAGGATTTCAGAATCCTAACTGTGGAAAAAAACACAGCGGCTGGCTGGATACTGTGACTGAGTCAGCCTGTGACAGACTGTAATGAAGTGAGTCACACGGAGGGAATCGTCAGGTCCTTCTAGTAGTTTTATTTCACAATCATGTGCTTTAAATGCTCACAGTCTGATTATTCTGAACTCCAAGTATCAGACACACGAAGTCTCAAACTGACCTGCTTCATCATTTTATTTTAAAGCCTGTAGAGCTCCTGTTAAAATGCACAACTTAATGGCATTAAGAAACACATTTACAGGATGGTACATCATCACGTTACACACACACACACTTTTGATCATCCTTTTCACATTGCTGGTCAGGGAATAATTCAGCGGCTGTGTGGGAAGGTTTTGGTCTTACTGGAATGTGCCCTGCCTCACACACACGGCCAGATGAATTTTATCATCCTCACTTGTTTTTGTCCTGAACAGAAGTGATGTTCTTAAGCTCTGCGGTCATACGATACACGTGCTGCAGGTTTCTAGACTTCTTTACAGAGTGTTCTGTTTGCAACAGTCAGAGCAATGGAACGATTGTACCGTGACTACACCAGAAGTTCCCAGATTAAAACAGAGCATGAAGAATATGTTTGGGTTGTCTCTGGAACAACAGCTTTTGCTGTCAGTTTATTAATGCACCTGATTGCTTCATCATAAATATCTCAATAATGGATGAGCTGAGGGCGTGTTCCTCCATTTAAACGTCCCTGTACACACAGTATCTCACAAAAGTGAGAAAAAGTATTTTGTTATATCTTTTCATCACAACATTGAAGATGTGACACTTTGATACAATGTAAAGTAGTCAGTGTGCAGCTTGTATAACAGTGTAAACTTGCTGTCCCCTCAAAACAACTCGACACACAGACATTAATGAGTACACCCCTAAGTGAAAATGGTGCGGCTCCAAGCAAACTCCAGAGCAGCCTGGGAGCTAAGCAGGAAGTGAACGTACACTGTGCGTGTTCTCCAACAGCTTCTTCCTGTATTCACAACTACAAAGCTACAAGTTTACAAACTCGTCAGCTGATTTGGACCAAAGTAAACGAACTGTAGCTGTGAGAGCGCCCTCAGACCCGATTGGTCACGTCATTCATCATCTCTGACCAAACTGTCACTGACTTTAAAGCCCAAATAAAACTCAGATCGCTTCTCGTCCACTCTCCTCCTACTGAGGTTGGTTTGATAATAACACATAAATACTTCTTTCCTCCTCCTGCTGTAACTGACCAACATCACAAAGTGCTGCTTGTGGGTAATTATCCTTCACCGGGGCTTTCTCTCTCCTGTTTGACATGACTGTTGTTGTGCACTGTTGCTATATAAATAACATTGTATCTGCATTTAGATTCAATCCAAACTCCCAATTTTGAATTTTATCTTCTTTTCCGTTGGTGGGAATGGCTGGAAAGGCAGAGCACTGGAAAGGGTGTGGGCAGCAGCGGCTTGTTTCATTTAAAGCCACAAGTACAGAAACAGCCTCTGTGGGCGGGGCCAAAACGAGCGGCATACAGACAGGAACCAGCTCTGGGGTGTACACACTGAAGACATGTGGAGCTTCTGACTAGTTTAAAAAGGTTTTAACGGGACAACTTTCATACATGCTTGTGTGGATATTTAACCAAACAGTCTTCTCTCTTTTTCTTTCAGGGTTGAGTTCCAGAACAAGTTCTACTCAGGCCAGGGCTTCAAGTTTGTCCCCTTCTCGTTCGAGAGCATCCTGGAGGGAAGATTCGACGAGTGATCGGGCCTCGGCCCATCCAGCACAGTCTTCAGTGTTCCCTTCCCTCCTCTGTGTTTGTGTGGGCGTGCATGAGCCCCAGTGCAGTGTTTTGTCTCCCCCTGGTGGCACTTTGTGAAACTTTATTGTGTATGAGCTGTAGTTTAGTCCCTGTGAAGTGAAGCGTATTCCTGGGCTTATACCCACAAACTTGTACGCTGCTGTCATTTCCTGGTCTGTGCATTTACACTGAAACACAGAAATCACACAATCAGTCCAAACATTTTCACAAAGGTCAAATGAAGCTGAACAAAAGAATATTTTCATATGCAGCAGTTATGTGTATGCAGAGGTGCATCATTGGTCAGGCGCGCCCACAAGTTTATATATAATCAAACATAAGTGAAAAAATGATCGCGTCTCGCTGGATTTAAGGACATAAAGTCGTCTGTCTGTGTGACTGTCGTCATTAGTTCTCACGTGCTGCTTACTGCTCACTGCTCCCTGGATCATCTTTCTCTCCTCTGGAGAAATCCCGAGCTCCACCTGCTCTCGTTCATCAGCTGCTGTGCTGCTTTCAGACAGATGTGTGTAAAACCTGTGCTTACACTGTATTATTTCTGTGAGGACACGCCTCGCTCCAGTCGTCTGTGTTGCTCTTTGCAGGTAATTATTGCAATAATCTGATGGCAGCTTCGTATGTGAACGTGGAGCTTTGCCCTCGGTGGCTTTCAGTCGGTTCTTTGGTGAACCCCAGCAGAAGGTTTCACGCTAGCATTAAATCTGGCCCTAAACATCGGGCGACGCTGCGATCGCTCATTTACACCCAAAATGAATTTAAACTGATTAAGCTCAGTATGAATATTTGGTTTCCCCAGTGGTGGAGCACTACACCGCTGGAAATATGTAAAATCTCTTATCACGTGGTACATCTCATGATAAATCCTTTGGCTGACTGGAAATACAGAATGTAGGTTTTGTAACTTTGACTCAATGAGCCAACATCCAGTTGGCTTTGCCAGATATTTTGTGATGTTTCTTTGCTCGATCACAACTCTGATAATTCCTGTAACCGTCCATCTGCTACACAGGGACGAGGTTCTCACCGTTTTTTCATACAATATTCTAACTTTTTAAACAAGCATTTGTTTTTAGTCCCCGTACATCACCTGTGATGCATTGTCACATACTTTGCCAGTTCAGTCACACATGCTGACATATCAAAGAAGACTTTCTGCACATGCACATCTCCATCTTTGAGAGTTTAGATCACAAACTAAGGCTGTTGTTGCACATGAAACAGCACGCTGAGCGTTTTGTTGCTGTGAGTTGAGCTGTTGCACTCTCAGGACTGTTTCCACACTCGGAGCCACTTATTAAACACGTGACCAACAAACTGCACCACAGAACATGGGTTCTCTTATTAAAGTAACACTACTTCTGTCTGATACGCAGTATGGGAACTGCATATCAGACCGTGATTATTGGGAGAGTTTTCACTGGGAACCCACTGAAGCTCCTGCTCATGCAGTGACAACACCTCAGCTGTGATGAGTGTTTTCACAGGTCACGTATTTCAGGATTAAAGCATCTTTAACAATGTGATATCAGCATTATAATTATAATCTCATTGCAGCTTTTAAAGTGAATGTTTGGTTTGAATTAGTGTATCGCTGTAACCTGCTCCTTCTGTGTTTCCTGCTGTAAACCAGTTAAAGAGGGAACTGCCCAAAACTGTGTACCGTCACCTCTGATTGTTTCAAAGCTTGGAAGATAATGTCACATATAGACTTCAGGACCGTCCTTTGTTTCTTTAGCCTTTTATTTAATGGTTTGAAATCAGTGTCCAGCATCTCAACTCCTGAGCATGTCTGAGATTTAATCTTAAGGTTTATTCGACCGTTAGTCGGCATTCATGTTGGTTTGATCATCACAGCTGTTATTGAACTGGATTTTCAGAATTCCATCATCCCTGTGTTTAGTTTTATGGGAACGTGTATTTGAAGTGCTGTAATGAACTTGTGTTTCCATTTGGATGAGAAAAAAATCAGACGTGCTGTTGATGTTGAACAGTGATTTGTGACAAGAAGTGTAAAGTGTTAATGTGTTAATAATAAACAGACACCTGGGGATTCATGGTGTGTGTGTGTGTGTGTGTGTGTGTGTGTGTGTGTGTGTGTGTGTGTGTGTGTGTGTGTGTGGACGGGTATTAACATCTTCATGGGGACCAAAAATTGGTAGTTTACTATACTTGTGGGGACAAACAGCCCTTGTGGGGACCAAAATCCCGGTCCCCACGAGTTTGAAGGCATTTTTGAGCCTCAAAATGTGGTTTTAGTGTCAGGGTTACAATTAGGTTATGGTTAGGTTTAGGGTAAGGGTCAGGGTTAGGCATTCATTTTTGATGGTTAGGGTTAGGGTAAGGGGCTAGGGAAAGCATTGTGTCAATGAAATGTCCCCACAAGGATATAAATACACACATGTGTGTGTGTGTGTGTGTGTGTGTGTGTGTGTGTGTGTTCTTCTTTTGTAAATAGATGATAAGTCCGTCCTCACATCATGCACACAACACATATATGAGTTCCCACTGTGCCACTGGGTCCTAACACTTTATTGTGATAGATTTCCGATTAGTTTCCACCTTTCAACCAGACTAACAACTTCCTGTTGGGGTACATCACCATGGTGCCTTCACCTGCAATCACAGGCGCTCCACAGCATCTTATAGGAAATAAGAAATCCTAATGATCCATCAGTTCTCTGTAAAATAAAAGCAGCATTCCCAGAAAGTCACATAAACCTTAGAAAGTAGAAATGTCTGTTTTACACACAAATCTTTGTGTTTTCCTCTCTGATGAACAGAAGTTGATCCTTATGATCAGCTTCATTGCTTGCTTTTATTACACCATACCACAGCAGGGCAACATGTTGACTGTATATAAAATTCCTCCATGCTGTCAGACCACAGATGTCACTGCAGTCTTTTTCTAAAGGAAAGCGTCTTCTTTCAGCTGCTCCCTCTTGGCGTCTCCACAGCGCATCATCTGCCTCCATCTCCCCCGTTCCAGCATCCTCCTCTGTCACATCAGCCCTCTGCGTGTCCTTCACTGCATCCATGAATCTTTCCCATAGGAAACATTCTCTACCCATCACCTGATTCTTATACTCTCCCCGAGCACTGAAACTTTGATACAACATGCCTTATTCACACCCATTCACACTTTTTCTATGCAGTGGTGCTTTCTTTCTAACGTCCACACTCTGATGGATGCATCAGAGACCGTTTACCACCGGGGTTAGTATCTTGGCCAAGGTTACTACAGCTTTGCATCGACTTCTTTACAGCGGCTCTCACTTCCTCCTCCTTCCGCTACACTTCCTGATTCATCCTCCTCTCCAATTGTCTTCGTTAATCAGCTCCTCCAGGAGCCTTTTTCAGCCCAGTCCCCTTTACTTGTTAGTACGCTTCCATCTGCACATCCTTTCCAGCTCAGTCGCTCTGCCTATCGACAAATGTCCATCTCTCCTTGCTTTGTAAATAAAATGGCTAAGAGTAAGGCAAGGCAAGTTTATTTATATAGCACAATTCAACAACAAGGTGATTCAAAGTGCTTTACAGAGACATTAAAAACAAAAACAAATAAAAAGCACGATTTAAAATTGATTAAGACAAGCAAACAAACAAACAAACAAACAAACAAACAAACAAACAAACAAACAAACAAACAAACAAACAAACAAACAAACAAAACAGTATTTAAAATCAAAAATCAAAACAGTAGATAAAATCAGAACAATAGATAAAATCAGAACAGTAGATAAAGTCAGTAGTTAAAATGTAAGTTTTAAAATTTAAGCTTAAAAGTGTGGATTTGGTGCTTTATTCAAATGCAGCTGAGAACAGGTGAGTCTTCAACCTGGATTTAAATAAACTGAGTGTTTCAGCTGATCTGAGGCTTTCTGGGAGTTTGTTCCAGATATATGGAGCATAAAAGCTGAATGCAGCTTCTCCGTGTTTGGTTCTGACTCTGGGAACTGATAAAAAACCGGATCCAGATGACCTGAGGGATCTGGAAGGTTCATACTGGGTCAGGAGGTCACTGATGTATTTTGGTCCTAAACCATTCAGAGCTTTATAGACCAGCATCAGAACTTTAAAGTCTATCCTCTGACGGACAGGCAGCCAGTGTAAAGACCTCAGAGCTGGACTGATGTGGTCCACTTTTTTGGTCTTAGTGAGGACTCGAGCAGCAGAGTTCTGAATGAGCTGTAGTTGTCTGACTGATTTTTTAGGTAGACCTGTAAAGATGCTGTTACAGTAATCAAGCCTGCTAAAGATGAATGCATGGACTAGTTTTTCCAGGTCCTGTTGAGACATCAGATCTTTTATCCTTGAAATATTCTTGAGGTGATAGTAAGCTGATTTTGTTATTGTCTTAATGTGTTTTTCTAAGTTTAGGTCTGCATCCATCACTACACCCAAATTTCTCGCCTGGTTGGTGGTTTTTAGGTGTATAGATTGAAGTTCTCTGGTGACCTGTAATCGTTTTTCTTTGGCTCCAAAGACTATTACTTCAGTTTTGTTTTTGTTTAGCTGGAGAAAATTGTGGCACAACCAGTCATTAATTTCCTCAATGCATTTACCAAGAGCCTGTACAGGGCATCGGTCTCCTGGTGACATTGTGATATATATTTGTGTGTCATCTGCATAGCTATGATAGTTTATTTTGTTGTTCTTTATAATCTGTGCCAGTGGGAGCATGTAGATGTTAAACAGAAGGGGTCCCAAGATGGAACCTTGGGGAACTCCACATGTGATACTTGTCTGCTCAGATGTGAAGTTACCTATTGATACAAAGTATTTCCTGTTTTCTAAGTATGTTTTGAACCAGTTTAGTACAGTTCCTGGGAGACCTGCCCAGTTCTCCAGTCGTTTGAGTAATATGTTGTGGTCAACTGTATCAAATGCTGCACTGAGATCCAGTAAAACTAAGACTGACATTTTTCCACTGTCTGTATTCAGACATATGTCATTAAACACTTTGGTCAGAGCGGTTTCAGTGCTGTGGTTCTGTCTAAAACCTGACTGGAAGGCATCATAGCAGTTATTCTGTGTTAAGAAGTAATTGAGCTGTTGAGAAACTGCTTTTTCAATGATCTTACTTAAAAATGGGAGGTTTGAGTAGATGATTTTGTGGGAATCCAACACTGAAATAATTCTGGTCACATCTCAGTGATCACGTCTCTGCCTCAGGGTGTCACTGCTGATCTCTCTCCTCATTTCACAGCTGAAAACAGTTTCGGTTTCATTTCTACGCAGAGCTGCGGCTCGTTTTTCTGGCTACAAGGTATTTAAAAGTCTTCTTTTACTGAACACCACTCATAACGTAACAATGTTGAATGTACATTTGAGCTTGTACGTAAAATGTGCAACAGCTGAACAGGTAAGAGGGCAGATACAGTCAGCAGGGAGTGGGCCGAGGCCCGGCGTCAGCGCCCTTTCATTGGTTTCATGTTTCATAGTTTATATAATACATTTCCATCTGCAGTGTTTACGTAACATGTTTTGCGCGCTATCAAGCTATGAGTAATATCGGGCAAATGGCACAATGTGGAGTATAACAGCTCACAGCATAGAATGCAAATATCTAATGAAGGTAGATGGAGTCCTGCGGTATTTGTGCAACTTTATTCTACTAGATATAGTTTATCTGATGTCGGTATGTTTAAATATGAATCTCTTTTTGCATGATCAAAGTCTGCGGTGTGTTAATGCTCCCGTTCTGTGGGTCCAGGTGAAATACAGAAACTAGCTGCTGCTGAGCAGATGGCTGTGTGAGTGAACAGGTGATGACATGAGCTTGGGCGCTAACTTTATTATCCAGCACATTGTCGTGTTCGTAACTGAGCTGCCCTGCATTCATGTTGTTGTGTGTGTTTATGTGCTAAGACACTGCGGTCCACTCAGCCATGAGTCAGTGTGGAGACACAGAGGAGGGGGGCGCACCATCTAAACGTGCCAAGAGCATGGAAGACTGCCTGGACAATGACGCTGCGGGGTGAGACAAGAACCTCTCATACAGCATACAAACTAGTACTATTTCATTTTAAAATAATCCTGAGGCAATGCTCTGTGGGGGTCTCCCCCCATGGCTAACACAGTGAGCCATGTTGTAAAGGAAGTGGAGTAACCATGTGGGCTTTACCAAGTTTTGTCCCTCTATGTATTTGTTTATCCAAAAAATCAGTTTTTAAAGCAAATGTTTACAAATAGAAAGTAAGTATAATAAAATCATTGACACGTAATGAATGGATTTGATATCTTTGAAATTTAATATACAGTATGCTGTTTCCCTACCAGGATGCCGAAGCAGTTAGCAGGCTCTCCTCTGTCCAGCTCTATGTCCATGAAAAGTGACTGGTCTATGAACCCGCCTTTAAATTTCAAAGAAGGGAACCTCTCTGTTGACAAAAGGTAACATTTTGAAAGTCATAAAAGCAATCAGCCCTGCCTCATTGTTTTCAAAAACATCACTAATGCTGCACCTAAGGGTTAAATGTCCACTCCATCAGGGACTTGTGAACGTCTCATAGCTCACTGCTGTCCTCACTCCTACACTTAGCTGATGTAAACTGTCAGTGTCCCACCCACTTTACTGTAGTTCTGCATTTCATTTGGCTCAGTTAGTATTTCATTAATCCCACGTACACCTGTAGACACCTGTAGACCCTTTATCGTTACCTCCTGGTCCCTGCTGTGCTGAATATGTGCCAATCAGAGGACAGATACCAGAAATAACTCTGTACATATTCAACTTTCAATGTATTTATCCAGTGATCCATAAGTGTTACTGACCATTACTGCATTTAATAATGTTAATTGTGGATGTGTGCACATGTGCGCTCTCTTCGCAGAGTCGGGCAACAAAAGTCTGAGGTTCATAGCTGTCAGTCTGCTCAGCAGCATCAAACAACGTTGGACTCAGTTTTTATGGTGGGAAAGTCTAAAGCACATTTTCATCACTGTTCTGTTTCTAATTGGCTCAATGACATTCTCCTGACAGAGGAGAATACGTGCACAATGCATAAATAAATACATGCATAAATGCTGAAAGATAATTTCCTATAATATTGTCTTCCAGCTGCTTGAAGAGAACATTATCACTTTTGTGAAGAATGAGCTTAAAAGGTTTCAGAGGATTCTGCATAGTTCCACCTGCCCAGAGAAGGAGAGCGAGGATGAGGATGTGTTAGCTTCTAAAGCTGAAGAGCAGACATGGAGCACCAGGGAGGCTTTTATGAAGATCACACTGGGCTTTCTGAGGGGGATGAACCAGGAGGAGCTGTCTGTCTATCTGCAGAGCAGTAAGGGCATTCCCACTGATGCAAAGTAGGGCTGGGCGATAGGGCCTAAAATCTGAAAAGAGATTTCTTAAAAAATTCAAACGTACAGCTCTGCTATCACTTCCAACATAAATGAAGACAGAAACTAAACAGCAGTGACGTTTGTAGGGTTACTGAAGTTGGGCTAGCTGGTATATAATGATGTGCTACATGATCGCTACAAACACAGCTATGTTAGCATAACATAAACACAGGGAAGCTGGAGGATGAACGCTAACTTTTTTCCACTCGATAAAAGTTAACATGAGGGTTCCCGATGGTTAGGGACAAATGCAATCACATGGCAGGATGCTGTAAACCAGGGGTGTCCAAACTTTTTTCGCTGAGGGCCACATACATAAAAATATAGGACGGGCTGGGCCACTTACTAGAAATTAGGTATATAACCTTTACTGTTTTAAAAATCACTTAAAAATGGTCAAATGTGTTATATTGTTGAATATAATTAAAGACAAAACTGCCTTCATCACAGCTTTCCATAAATGGATCTTTATTGATTTATGCAGAAAAAGCTTTGGTAGCTCATTCTCAGAACAGCAGACTCAGATTTCTTCTTAGAGGGAATATTTACAGCACAGAGAAAAAACAATAAAGGGGAAAATGGGACGGGTAAATTTCAAGTTTGTTATTTAAGTTATTAGGCTTAGCAACACACCTATTAATGTTCGTTTGAAACCGTTATCAACATTAACAGACTGAACTGGACTTAATAACAGGAGTGCATATAATTTTAGTAAATTATTCTGGTGAGTATCAGCTGCGCTGGGTATGTAAATCGGGCCATCCAGCTGCGGTGCTGATCCGACGCCACTCGTGCCAAAAAATCCGGACAAATGTCACTTGATCAAGGAGGAAATCTGCATCAGATGAGATCAGCTGACTTTGCATGTGCGTGCGCTGTGCACAGCGGTGTGTACTCTGTGTGTTAACAAGAAAAACGCATATAAGAAAGTGGTGCGCAAAAGCAGGGTAGTGACAGAATCGATGCGCATTATTGATATTTGAAGCACGTGTACCTGCACATTAACACACGGGTACTGTGGAATATATTTTTTACTCACCTAAAGTGCTCGTGCTCTCGTCCACTCCCCGCAAAAAATTAGCAGCTGTGCGGCGTCTGTGGCATCGGCGCTCTCATCGCATGCAATGGAGTAAAAATCAAGAGCACAGCTTTATCAGACAGCTGCAGTTTAATGTTGGCTGACGAGTCTTCAATGCGTCGCACAACTGGATTTCTGGACATGCTGACGTTGTTGAAGTCCTGCACTTTTTCCGGGCACGTTATTTCGGTGACTTTAACGAGGCCGTGTTTTATGAGGTCTCCATCCCGACCTCATAGTGGAGCCTTTTCCTGGACAATTTGAGCACGAAAAAAATACTGTTGCTCACCCTGCAGGAGAGCTACCATTTGCTTTAATTTCTGCTCTCGCTCAGCACCAGTGTAGGATGCATAGGCCTGATGTTTGGTTTGATAATGATGTCGTACATTATACTCTTTCATAACTGCCACAGTTTCAGTGCAGATCAAACAGATACACGTCCCCGTGAATTCTTTGAAGAAATATTCACTCTCCCACCTTGTCTGAAATTTTCTGCACTCACTTTCTACCTTTCGCTTCTTCGGTTCTGCCATGTTTAGTAACTTGGGGGTATATTTCTTCTGTGATTGTACTTTTTGGTGGAGCAACTGCCTTGATCAACAGCAGCTCCCCCTGGTGTTAAAACTAAGAAGTGCAATACACTCAAGCAAAAGTTGAAGTGTGGGCCATATTCTATTCAATTTATAAAATTACTTGCGGGCCAATTAAAACTGGACCCGCGGGCCGGACTTTGGACATGCCTGCTGTAAACGGACCAAACTTCAGTCAGGAGAACAACTGAGAAAATCCATCAACAATACGAGGTTAGTCATTAATATACTGCAACAACATGGGAATAGAGCAGCTGCGAGAGAATTCAGCATTAATGAATCAATGGTACGGAAGTGGAGGAAGCACCGTTTTTGGCTTTCCTCATATTCCAAAACGTGCTTCATCTCTTCGCTATTACTGTCACCCGGCATAATTTGCAGATGATATTGCTTGTAGCTGCTGCGATGCTTTCAACCAAAACAGGCACTTGATGACACCATCAACATGTGCTATCGCGGTAGAGTGGTATACTCAAAATCCCTACCGTTGGTCAAATTCATATAGTTTCTACCGTATACTGTTTATACCGCCCACCCCTAATGCAAAGCCTCAGTCTGTTGTGGGTGCATGTGGTCGTGGTTATGAAACAGATTATATTTTATCCTCTGCTAGAAAAGCCTCATATTTTAAATTTTGACCAATTTTTCATTGTTCTGAAATTTTAACACCATCTCATTCATTTTTTGTCCAACAGGAGTGGATGCATCCATTTGCCAGGATAAACTCAAATCAAATCTTAGAAAGAAGTTCCAGCATTTGTTTGAGGGAATTACTAAAGCAGGAAACCCAACACCTCTCAATCAGATCTACACAGAGCTGTACATCACAGAGGGAGGGACCGGAGAGGTCAGTGACGAACATGAGGTCAGACAGATCGAAACAGCATCTAGACGACGTGCAAGGTTAGAAAAGACAATCGCCTGTAAAGACATATTTCAGCCGATGCTGGGAAGAGATCAACCAGTCAGAACAGTGCTGACAAAGGGAGTGGCTGGTATTGGGAAAACGATATTAACACAAAAATTCACTCTAGACTGGGCAGAAGGCAAAAACAACCAAGATATCCAGTTTACATTTCCATTCACTTTCAGGGAGCTAAATGGATTAAAGGAGGAAAAGCTGAGCTTGGTAGAACTTGTTCATCTCTTCTTCTCTGAAACAAAGGATGCAGATTTTTGCAGATTTGAAGACTTCCAGGGTGTGTTCATCTTTGACGGTCTAGATGAGTGTCGCCTTCCTCTGGACTTTCAAAAGAATAAGATCCTAACTGATGTCACAGAGTCCACCTCCGTGGATGCACTGCTGACAAACCTTATCAGAGGAAAACTCCTTCCATCCGCTCGACTGTGGATAACCACACGGCCTGCAATGGCCAGTCATATTGATCCTAAATGTGTTGACGTAATAACAGAAATCAGAGGGTTCACTGACTCGAAGAAGGAGGAGTACTTCAGGAAGAGTTTCAGGGATGAAATGCAGGCCAGCAGGATCATTTCCCACATTAAAGCATCACAAAGCCTCCACATCATGTGCCATATCCCAGTCTTCTGCTGGATCACTGCTACGGTTCTGGAGGATGTGCTGAAAACCGAGAAGGGAGGAGAGCTGCCCAAGAACCTGACGGAGCTGTACATCCACTTCCTGGTGGTTCAGGCCAAAATGAAAACGGTCAAGTATGATGGAGGAGCTGAGACAGATCCACACTGGAGTCCAGAGAGCAGGAAGATGATTGAGTCTCTGGGAAAACTGGCTTTTGATCAGCTGCAGAAAGGAAACCTGATCTTCTATGAATCAGACCTGACAGAGTGTGGCATCGATATCAGAGCAGCCTCAGTGTACTCAGGAGTGTTCACACAGATCTTTAAAGAGGAGAGAGGACTGTACCAGAACAAGGTGTTCTGCTTCGTCCATCTGAGTGTTCAGGAGTTTCTGGCTGCTCTTCACGTCCATCTGACCTTCATCAACTCTGGAATCAACCTGCTGGAAGAGGAACAAACAACCACTCAGATGTCAAAGCCTAATCAATATGAACTGAAACTCTTCTACCAGAGTGCCGTGGAACAGGCCTTACAAAGTCCAAATGGTTACTTGGACTTGTTTCTACGTTTCCTTTTGGGTTTGTCACTGCAGTCCAATCAGACTCTCCTACAAGGACTACTGAAAGAGACAGGAGTAAACTCACAGACAAACCAGGAAGTAGCCAAGTACATCAGGGAGAACATTGGGGAGAATCTGTCCCCAGAGAGAAGCATTAACCTGTTCCACTGTCTGAATGAGCTGAACGACCACTCTCTAGTGGAGAAGATCCAACAGTCGCTGACATCAGGAAATCTTTTCACGGTTAAACTATCCCCTGCTCAGTGGTCTGCTCTGGTCTTCATCTTACTGTCTTCAGAAAAAGATTTGAATGAGTTTGACCTGAGGAAGTACTCTGCTTCTGAAGAAGGTCTTATGTGGCTGCTGCCAGTGGTCAAAGCTTCCAGTAAATCTCTGTATGTTCATACACGAGCAGATAAGTCAGCGTCACCTTAAATACTGTAAAGAAAGAGAAAAAATGATTAACTTCCTACTTTTTTTTTCCTTACCCCATCAGGATGATTGGATGTAACCTTTTGAGCAGAAGCTGTAAAGCGCTGTCCTCTGTTCTTAGCAAGTCCTCTAGTTTAAAGGAGCTGGACCTGAGTTACAACAACCTGCAGGATTCAGGGATAAGGACAATGTTTGCAGACCTGGAGAAAAACTTTAAACTGGAGGTTCTCAGGTTGGTTTCAGAATTTTTACACTAAAATTGTATTATTTAAATATATAGGTTAGAAAATGAAACAAGGAAAGTCAGGAAACTGTTAATCTCCATAAGTTCATATGTGTATTTTCATACTTACCATTAATGTTTAGTGTGATGGCTGCACACTGAGACTCTTAAACTTTCAGCTGGATCCATTTAAACATTAAAGGCCACTCTGTGCTTTCAGGTCTAAACTTGGCCCCATAGTCTAATAATGGCCAGATCAAAGTAAAAGCTTTACTCAGTGAATATTCTTGGTGTTAAATAGCATACAAATAGACTGATGATTATTTCTAATCCACGTTCTTTTGCTGCAGTTCCCACAATTTACAGGTCACACAGACAAACAGACAGCCCAATAGATAGATTGATAGCTTAATAGATTATCTTAGGAAGAAGAAGAACATAGATCTTACTTTTTCTTAAAAGAACCACTGTATTACAGCAACCAAAAAAGTGACTCAATAAATCAAAATCTAAATATTGTATAATAATAAGAATTCATTTCTGAAAAAAATAAACAACAACCCTAAACAAATGCTGAATTACAGGTTTAATGTGGGTTCTTTATCTTTAACAGAAAAACACAATAAGTGGGGACATCCAGAGCTCAGAATAATCAATACTTAAATGTAATTGTATTTAATTAAATATAATTAAAGTATACATCTCAATAGGAAGACTGAAGTGAGGGGACTTCAGTTAATAAAATCAAATAGTGTTAAAAAAATGGCTAGATTCCCTGTTAGTGGTTTTAAAATAAATGGAGGCTGTGCTCTTCAAGATCATGTCCCTTAAAGGTCCGATGGTGTAATGTCCAAATACCTTGGAACAATTATAGATTCCAAACTGAACTTTGAAACAAACTGAGAAGCTTAGTCATGTTTCACAATGCTGTCTTATTTCCACCTTAATAAACCATGAAGATTTTATTTAACATGATTTTAAATCAAATTGTGAAACAGAGGAGGCATTTTTGGTTTTATTTATTTCTTCATTATGCAATATTATGCTTTTCTGTTGTCTGTGTTTGTATTGAAAATGTATAGTGTTGATGAATGACACCATAGTAACCTGAACCTACCCCTGAATGAATAAATCTATATTCAAATATTTTTCAATAATTCTCATTAGTACGAGCTGAAATTGGGTTTTTTTTTTTCTGTATTTTTTTTATTCCACATATCTGATGAATGCTCAATATTATGTCTTCAGGCTAAGTGGATGCGAGCTTTCATGGAGAAGCTGTAAAACTCTCTCCAGAGTTCTCAGCAGTCAGTCCTCTACTCTGGAAGTGCTGGATCTAAATAATAATGACTTGACGGGTTTAGCAGTCATGCATCTCTTCACGCCACTTGAGAGTCAACTGTGTACACTGAAGATTGTCAGGTAAGAGCTCTTCAACAACATGTGACAACATTCATATTCAAATCAGCACTTCTGAACCTGTGGTGGCTAACCTTCAGAATCTGAAGGGTCTAGTTTATCCTGAAAATTCTATTTTGCTGGATTTCTTGTAAATTTTACTTTGCAAAAGCTGAATTCATTCTTTTCTTTTTTTTTTTCAGGCTAGGTGGCTGTAGCCTGTCCAATGAAAGCTGTGAAGCTCTTGCTTCAGTCCTCAGTTGCCAGTCATTCAGTATGATAGAGCTGGACCTGAACAATAATGACCTGCAGGACTCAGGAGTGGAGCTGCTGTCTCGTGGATTGAAGAGTCCTCAGTGCAAACTTGAAACTCTCAGGTTAGATAAGAATATGCTTTTGTTTTTTGTTATTTCAAGTTCTTTAATGTTGTCATATCACACATTTTCTACAGTTAATGCAAAATTTCAAACAGATAAACCCAATGATGTTGAAATGTTTACAGCTTGTCAGGTTGTCTGATAACAGAGAAGGGCTGTGCTTCGTTGAGCTCAGCACTGAGTTCAAACCCTTCTCATCTAAGAAAGCTGGATCTGAGTTATAATCACCCAGGACCCACAGGAGTGACGCTCTTCTCTGCTGCACTGCAGGATCCACACTGTAGATTGGACTCTCTAAGGTAGGAAGACAGGTGCTCGTAACCTTATTCAAATTAAGACTTCAGAAACCAACAGACCTATGGATACTACAAGCAACCTGTCAGTCACATGGAAAAAAATTTTGGTTACCCTAACTGGAGCAAGAGTTTACAAAAAAAACATCATGTTCTATTTAATACAAGTGACTGAGGCTATAAATCCATCAGGAAAGTCTTTACCAAGGTCAAACAATACCATAGCCACCCACTCAATCCAGTTCAGTTCAACTTTATTTACATAACGCCAAATCACAACAACAGTTGTCTCAAGGCGCTTCATATTGTAAGGTAAAGAGCCTACAAAAATCAACAAACAAACCCTTATTGGGAATCACTTGGCAACAGTGGGAAGGAAAAACTCCCTTTTAACAGGAAGAAACCTTCAGCAGAAGCAGGCTCAGGGCGGGGCCATCTGTTGGGGTGAGGGGATGGAGACAGGACAAAGACACGCTGTGGAGAGACAGAGATGAATCATAACTAACCATTAAATGCAGAGAGGTGTATAAACATTTATAGAGTTGGAAGAGGGGAGTAAAGAAGCCCACAGAGGCCTAGGCCCATTGCAATGTAACTAAGGGAGAGTTCGGAGTCACCTGATCCAGCCATAAGTTTATGCTTTAGCAAAAATGAAAGTTTGAAGATTAAGCTTCAAAGTCGAGAGGTTGTCTCTCTCTCCCAAATCCACACTTCGTTCCATAGAAGAGGGGCCTGAAAACTGAAGGCTCTGCCTCCCATTCTACTTTTAAATACTCTAGGAACAACAAGTAAGCCTGCAGTGTGAGAGCGAAGTGCTCTAATAGGGTGATATGGTACGATCGTGGCTCAAGAGTTGGGAGTTCGCCTTGTAATCGGAAGGTTGCCGGTTCGAGCCCCGGCTTGGACAGTCTCGGTCGTTGTATCCTTGGGCAAGACACTTCACCCGTTGCCTACTGGTGGTAGTCAGAGGGCCCGGTGGCGCCAGTGTCCGGCAGCCTCGCCTCTGTCAGTGCGCCCCAGGGTGGCTGTGGCTACAATGTAGCTTGCCATCACCAGTGTGTGAATGGGTGGATGACTGGTTGTGTAAAGCGCTTTGGGGTCCTTAGGGACTAGAAAAGCGCTATACAAATACAGGCCATTTACCATTTACAAGGTCATTAAGATAAGATGGGGTCTGATTATTTAAGACCTTGTATGTGAGGAGCAGGATTTTGAATTCTGGATTTAACAGGGAGCCAATGAAGGGAAGCCAATACAGGAGAAATCTGCTCTCTCTTTCTAGTCCCTGTCAGGACTCTTGCTGCAGCATTTTGGATTAACTGAAGGCTTTTCAGGGAGTTTTTAGGACATCCTGATAATAATGAATTACAGTAGTCCAGCCTAGAGGTAATAAATCAGATTTTTTAGAGGACAGAATACTGTTCTGAGATGTAAGAAAATATCTTGCTTTTAGTTTCTTAATATTCTCAATGGTTTAAATTTTTAGCTAGTCAAGCACATTGTGTCTTGCTTATCCTCCAAACTCAGCTAAACAAAACCAACGAATGTATGAAAACATTTTCATGTTTGTCTGCTTGAATTATTATTCCAGGCTGGACAACTGTGGAGCTCAACGATTGAAACCAGGACTGAGGAAATGTAAGTGTTTTTAGGTTGATTAATGAAGCTAACATGAGCATATATATATATATATATATATATATATATATATATATATATATATATATATATATATATATATATATATATACTGATTGTCATTCATCTAAAGAAAAGGTTTAAATACATTTATGATCAAACTTGATTATGTAGAGTTTGTATCATTTCTTTGACACCTACCAAATGTCTTTGAACTCTGTTAGCTCACAGTTAAAAGATTTGTTTCATGTTTTAGCTCTGATGTGTTGTTATCACATTTCGTAATATTAAGTTGGCAAAAAGATTTCATATTTTAAGATTTTATGCCTTAAACTTGCTGACTTGCAATACATTTACTAATTGTTTATCTGAAGCTGTGGTATAAAATAATTTGATATAACAATGGATTCATTTGCTCTGGGTCATGTGATCTGTGTGGTGATGTAGTCATGTGATCTGACTGGCATCAGTGCTTGACCCTGTGGACGGTTCTGACGGTTCTGTTTTCATTTTGTTCTGCCGTCAGATGCCTGTGAACTCAAAATGGACCCAAACACAGTACACAGGAACCTTTACCTGTCAGAAAACAACATTGTGACAGATGACGATGAGGAATGGCTGTATCCAGATCACTCTGAGAGGTTTGAGTGCTGGTACCAGCTGATGTGTACAAGTGGCCTGACTGGTCGCTGTTACTGGGAGGTGGACTGGAGTGGGCTGGTATCTATAGGAGTGACTTACAGAGGGATTAAAAGGAGTGGTCCTGGTATTGACAGTCGTATTGGTGGGAACAACATCTCCTGGAGTCTGGACTGTTCTGCTGATAATTATTCTGCATGGCATAATAACTCAGTCCGGATCATAGATAGCCCTGCTCCCTCCACTGAAACGAACAGAGTGGGAGTGTATTTGGACTGGTCTGCTGGTACTGTATCCTTCTACAGAATCATTTTTGATCCACCGACACACATCCACACGTTCCACTGCAGCTTCACTGAACCTCTTTATCCTATCTTCAGGATACGGTCAGAGTTCACCTATGGTGTTTACAACTCTGTGTCTCTATGTCAGATGGATGCAGAAGACTAGAGGCAAACTGGTTTCCATACACGTTTATTTGAAGCATTTTATAATTTGAAGATAACTGACAAACATGGACTATAATGGACTATAACAGACACAAAGTTTCACATCTTGGTTTGGCAGCTGCAAGTCCTGTGAGAAGCAACAACTCAATAGGATTGTTAAGACTGCCAGGAGGATTGTTGGTGCCCCTCTCTTGTCTCTGGAGGAGATCTACAAACAGCGCCGCATACGCAGAGCTATCTCCATCATCAGAGACTCCCACCACCCGTCTCATAGCCTGTTCTTCCGCCTGCCGTCTGGCAAGAAGTACAGGAGCATCAGCTGCAGAACCCCCAGGATGCTGGAAGGCTTCTTTGCACAAGCTGTGAGACTGATAAATGGACTGTGCCCCCTCCCCATCCACTCAGCTACTCACACAGCTACACTGTAAGATCCACAATCGGACTGTGATGCCCCCTATCTACACACACACACGCACACGCATACAATATACTCCCCAGATACACACACTACTTAATTTAACAACCCCCTTCTGTGAAAGGGCTGCTGCTACCTGTATGAGTGTGACTGTTTAGACTTGTGTTTGTTTTAGAATTTAGATTTTATGTTCTTTATCCCCATTTATTGTTACGATTTTTTTACTGCTCTTTTTAAAACTTTTTCTTTTTTAAATTGTATTGACTATTGCACTGTAGAGGCTGGTGAGAAACAGTATTTCGTTTCAGCCTGGGTTACACCAATGACAATGACAATAAACTTGAAACTAATAGACTATAAAGATGGAAAATTAAGGAGAAGAGCATTACAGGACATCCAGGCCTTCATACGTTTAATACATGCCTGTATTGCTGATTTGTATCACTTGGCTTCATGTATAAATAAAGAGAAGGGTATCTGCACTGTTTTCAATGATACAGCTTAAGGGAATCATGTGTATAAAAACTGTTGGTCCCAGCAGAGAACCTAGTGAAACTTCACACCAACTCTTTTGAAGAAGAGGACTCCCTATTTACATGAATAAACTGTAAATTATCAGATCGTTATGATTCAATCATGTGTAGCTTAAATGCTGAAATAAATCTGTCTTGGACCATTGTCAGAGCTGTTTGTTCCTGTACGTCTTATTTGCTAAATGCAACAAAATATGGTATTACTCCAATGACATGGCAAAATTAAAATACTAAATAATCATTTTTAAAAATCCATTGCAGAGAAGTTACATTTGGTCAAAGATTTAAATTATTTTCACTTATTAGTGATATCAGTAGGCTCATAAGTCATATTCCTAAACCTTACAGTGAAGGCTGTGTCATCTCATTGTAAGGCTTAAGAACATGACATATCAGCTTATTGATATTACTAATAAATAGAAATTATTTTTGGTAGTATGAGGGGTCGCTGACCCCTGCTGTTTCAGTCTGCTTTTGCCACTGATGCAGTGGGCAAACATGACAGGCAGGGGGCGCTGAGGTAGAACTTGAAAGAAGCCGTCTCATTTGTTAAACATTTTAACAACAATAAAAAGATGCACATTTAACACGATCATTTCAAATCATGTGACATTCAAACTGTGATTGGTAACATTCAAAGGTTGGAATTTGCCTTTAAAACAAGGAAATAAAACTAAGGTTACAACGTCACGCCACCAAAGCTGTGTGTTACAGAGCTGATTCAGTCACAGTCGTCATAATTTTTATTTCCTGTTTAAATGAAAGTCAGAGCAGACAAACACGGGGTAATCCCGACATCGACCAAAAAACTGCTCGTCTTATTCATTATTTTGAAAGGTTTGACCGGAACAGCCTTCTTGACCGTGGTTAACCCGGTGCGAGTCTGACGTGAGTGCGTTGTTTGTGGAGTGTTTGGCTAACCCTCGGAGCACAGAGTGTAACTCTGCCGGTGGAGGGGGCTTTTTCTACCGTCAGGCTAACCGAGAGCCGCGGTCTGAGCGGAGGGCACACCAGGGAAAGACGACGAGTGGCGCAGCGGGTCCAGGTGCTGTTTACCGTCCAACAAACCCAGCATCGTTTGTGTTGCAGTGGATGCTTTCCTGGTGTTTCCTGTGGTAAACGCGAGTGCTCTGATGTTTCACGGTAAGTTGGTGCGAAGCCCCGGTGCCTGTGCTCTTCCACCATGCCAGACTCCACTTTAAAATCTTCCCATTTAAGGAGCGCTTGTTGTAGCACAAGAAGTTAAAGCGTATGGCGCAGGATAGAGTTTCAGTAACAAGTCTGCCTGTTTACGGCTCTTGTCGGATGTTTCCAGTGGTACACAGCTGCAGGGGTTTATTCACCGAACTAAGACTGAATGACTTATTTACTAAGCACGTTTACAAACGGGTGATGTTTGTGACACAAGGATCACAGCAGGCGTGAAAGGCGAGGTTTGCATGTTGGTGCTGAGCTCTGCTATGATGTGTGGTTTGGACAAAGAGACTGAAGATGCTCACGTTTTCACTGAGCGTGATGGACAGGGTTGGAGACAGAGTTGGAGACGAGGCTGAGATGGTTTGGACATGTGCAGTGGAGGAGCACTGAGCTGCCAGGCTGGAGGATGTGCTGGGGTGATCCGCTCTGGTGACTCTTACAGGGAACAGCAGAAAGAAGACAACGGGGTACAATGATTGAATGAATTAATATTGAAATATGCAAACATAATGCCTTTATTCAGCACAGCTTCAATAATGTTTAGCTGTGGGCTTTGGGGAGGCCAGTCCCTGACTGATAGTGTGTTTTATATCCAGGTTTGGTTTTGCTGCACAGTCCAAACATGCAGGTGCTTGGATCATTTGGTGACTCTAGATCACCCTCAGGTGGATCTGTGGAAGATGATGGATGGATGAAAAAATGATTTATTAGTTTTTGTCTGACCAACTTCCCTCTGAAAGTCACATTTAACACTATTATAAAAGAAAAACATCAAAAGGAGCCAGTCTTCACATTAGAAGGCCAAGTCCTCTCCATCTGTGCTGGGGAATTTCATGTGTGTTGTGGATGGTCGTCAGTTCTGTTGTCCCAAGGTGCTTTATAGAGTAAGGTAAAGATCCCATAAGAGTGAAGAGGGAACCGTTGTAAGAAAGCACTTGGTGACAGTGGGATAAAAGAACTCCCCTTTAGTAGGTCGGTCTCTGGTAGAAGCAGGCTCAGTGAGGGTCAGCCGTCTGCCACAGCAGGCTGGAGAAGCAAAGGTAACAAAGGCAGCAAAGAGAAGATGTGACTGAAAGGTGTTCCACTGTACTAAAAGAGTTCTGGGATACAGTTGTTGCTGCACACACATGCTGTATATTATTGTCTGAAGAGCAGCTGCTGTGTGTGGTGGAGGTGCTCCTGCTGAGCACAGCAGTCTGTGTGCAGCGAGCCTCTCAGATCATGCACTCTGATTTTGTTGGTCAATGGTGGATTGCCAGTATTAGACACATGCCCTCACTCTGTAGGACTGCAGTCGAACCTCTTCAGATGGGGCTTGGCAGCAAATCCCGTTCACCATTTTGCAACTAAGTGGGTCCCTTTGCATGGAGGAAAATCCAGTAGTGGAAACAGATGTGCGCGTTCATTGGAGAACCAAGCGAGCTCAATCGAGCTGTGAAATGGAGGATTAAAAGGCAAAGTACTTAGTAAGTCCTTCACACAGAAAATATCATATAAAATATAAAAAGTGACATGTGCAAAAGTAATGTCCTGTTTTAATGAAGTGGCATGGCAGAGACGTGTGGCTGTGCAAACATTTTAGGCACTAAAACGGAGGAAACGTCTCTGCAGCAGTGACAGGGCTGAAAGCAGAATTCCAAAGTCCTGGTTCAGGTGGACCTGCATCAGGAACACTTTGGAAAACAGCAAACGCAGCTGCCCCCGCCCACGTACGATGGGATGAAGTGAAGCAGAGAACGGTCCTGTGCTCTGCTGGGTTAAAGAGGAGAGGGACCTTTTATTAGCACACAGTTTGAAACCAGCTTCGGTGGGGGTGGGGTCTCAGGCAGGGGCACCTTAAACATTATGCACATATTCCAGCAGCACAGCTCTGTAGGATCCATCCTGTCATCCACTGAAAACACTGTGAATTATAAAATGGAAAAATCATAGAAACAAGGCATCAAACAGCTGATTGCAGCACAACATGTAACGTGTCCTGATCATTGGATTCTGCTTTTTATTTACAGTGTTGCAACTTTTGTAATAAATCAAATTTTTGGTTGGCAAAAGTACGCCGTCTTCAAACCTCCCCACAGTCGAATCATGTTTGTAGCATTTGAAATAGCTTTGGCTTTTAGCAGAGCGTCAGCTGGACCCGTGTTGTTGCAGGTGACGTTGTGCTGCTGTGTCACGATCGTTAAACTGAGGGTTTGGGATGAATGTGCCTCTCGACACGCTGTTGAATCTTCCTGTTTCTATGCAGGACTCGTCGCTGTGATCTGATGATGGGACAGGGTGCTGCTGGGGGTGACTGCAGCCCTGGAGGCTGATGAAACTGCTCCATCAGCCAGTCAGGATGCACATAGCTTCAGTCGGGGTCAGCAAGTTCTGCTTCCTGTTTTCTCTCGCATTCTGCGGCCTCCTGCTCCTGCTCATTCCAGCTCTCCAGCCCCCTGCACGCCAGGTGGACCTGCCTAAGCCCCGACCCCAGGTCAGACCTGCCCAGGTGGGGACGTCACACCAAGTCAGGGTTCCAGCAGGTTTTTTACATGTTGGGGACAAAGAAATAACCACAGGTCTTAACAGGAGCTCAGAAGGGCTGGGGAAACCCATCAAAACTGAAATTAGCAGGAACAGCAATCCCAAAACAGGAAAAGGCGTCAGAAGAATCCCTGAAAGAGGCGTTGGTGGACCTCGAGAGTATAAGTCACATGACAAGTTGGAGCTGAAGGACATTTTTATTGCAGTAAAGACGACCAGGAAGTATCACAAGTCCAGACTGGAGCTGCTCATTCAGACCTGGGTGTCTCAAGCTAAAGAACAGGTGAGTACCACTCCTGTTTTTCAGCTAGCTGTGCACTCCAGTGTCCATCTGTTAGGCTTTCCTTTTGTTGATGCAGGCAGTGGTCAGGTCGGTCCGCCTGGTCTTAGAGTCTTGGTATCAACCAGGAGCTGGTGCTATTTCCACAGCTGCTCTGACCCATGCTCATGCACCGACTCGTGTGTGCCTGCTCAGCTTAGTAATAATAATAATAATAATGATGATATGTGGAGAATTTAGACGGGCTGTACACAGTGAAAGACACATGTGGGCTTTATGACTGAGTTTTAAAGTTTGGTTGTGATGTCCACAGTAAAGTGCTCTTCCTTTATTGTCCCAAACAGATGCCAGACAGAAACAATCCTGATATAAAATGGAGAAATAGAATAAATGATCATTTAACAACAGTTGAAACATTTCTAAAAATGGCACATGAGAAATGTGATAGAAATATAAGACATTCAAAATATATCCAAATGAAATAAAAGAATCTGAGCTCCTTGAAAATGTTTAAAATAAATATTTACTTTTCTGCACCTGCTCTCTGTACACAACATATTTATACAGTTTACATTTTTGTTGACTTTTGTTACATAATATAAGAGAAGTAAAACTAACACTGTGCTGCACATTCAAACCTTCTGCTGTAGACGAAACAACTAATTGATAATTGAAACATATGTCTGATTACACATTACTAAAGTGATTCTTAGCTGCAGAAATAAGTGGTTTTTTTCTCCCGATGATCCAAACTATTTTAGTTGCGGTGCTGAAAGGTTGTGCTTTGCATGGACACAACTTTCTGTAGCTTCCACACAAAAAGTGAAGATGCAGCTTTCACTGCAGAGCACCAGTGTAAGTGTAAGGCTGCTCAGTGCTGTGAGCGTGCCACAGTTGTGCTGTGTCAGTTAAAACTCTGCATTAAAGTGAACTGAGACTGAGAGCGCTGCTGTAAGGAGATAAGTGGCTGTGACAGAAACACATTCCCACAGCATGTAGTGAGCACATGTGATTTGGATTGTGTATACACACAGATGTTAGTCGTGAAGGATTTACTGTTGTGTACACTGTGTGGCTCTTTAGGGTGGATTTTGAGATTGCACAGCTAATGCGGTGAAGTTTGTCCCCGGTGACATTTAGCACAACCGCAGCACATTTTAAAAATCTTCATCTGCATGTGCTGTGTCAGAGTCATCGAGGTGTGTGTGTGTGTGTGTGTGTGTGTGTGTGTGTGTGTGTGTGTGTGTGTGAATGGAGGCTTTTCATTAAAGTAACTGGCGTGGAGTTTAAAGTCACCAGCACAGCAAGTGCTGTGCAGGTCTGAAGCACTATTAAAAGCAATTATCGAGTCCCAGTGCCGGGCAAAGAGCCTCAGTTTGCAGAGAAGGAGCTTTATTGCACAAACAGCCTGCTCCACTTCAACCACACACGTCACAGTCAGACACAACTGTTCCAGTTCAGTTTGTCGACCCAGTATCAGCAGTTTGGCTCAAACCAGTTTTAAGTCCAGGTCTGCTGTGAAAGTTCTCGTCTGTGTGGGTTATCTACTTACTTCCAGATGCTGGAGAGTGTTACAGGCCTGTCGCTGCATCGTTTCACTGCTCTCAGATCAGTAAAGTGTGTCCTGCATGTTTAAATGTGCCTGTAAAACTAAAGGCTGCTCCTCACTGACGCTCCTGTCACATGCAGTTCTTTCCATTTAACTAATCATCACAGAAATCACACAGATCTGCAAACAAACACTACATTTTTCAGCTGCTTGGGATATTTCTGGTAAATTTATGTTTTTCAAGGTGCTGAATCCAAAAACGATCTCCACTTCCCTCCATCACGTACAGTTATTTTGCAAAACATGAGGAGTTTACATTAAAAAACAATCCCAACAGCGATGAAAAAAATCAGTATTCTGAGCTCCTCGCACCACCAAACCCACCGTACCCCGCCTGCCTACTGACCCCCCTCAATGCCTCACATTTTCTATTTTTATTTCTCTTGAGTCTCACTCTTAGAAATATTAAATTAATGTAAGAAATCCTTATTGGATATATTTTTTGACTCAAGCATAGGAACCAGATTTCAGTGTAAAAAAGGAAATTTTGCTTAAATAAACTAAAAACACGAGTTTTGCAAGAGAATCTGACCAGATGGAATTTTTAAAATATTTTCCCAGTTTCAGTGAGTAAAAATCTATAAGAAACAGTCAAAAAGTTTTTTGGTTGCAGACCTGTGTAATCATACAGTATAAAGGAGGTTAAGAAAGGAGAGAAATCATTGAGGCCAGAGCTGTAGATGGTGTGGGTTTGTAGGATGTCTGAAATTACCCTTAGATGAGGCGACTGGGGCCAAATCCTCCTCCCGGTGAGACCATGGCACAGACCCAGCACACACTGGAGATATCATCTCTGTTGACTTGCTGGGGAACATCTCGGTGTGTCCCCTGAAGTGCTGGAAGAGGTGGTTGGGTTGGCCCTGCAGCTGTAAAGGGGAGGGACGGATGTGCTACATTTATTTTACATTAAAGTAACGATGTATAGAAACATAGAAACAATGTAAAGTCCAGCCTGATGTCACCTTATGCATAAATAATCAGTCCCAGTGTAGAGTGAGGAGTCCAGCTGATGAATGTAGAACAAATAATTTGACATTAAACCCAAACAGAGAGTCGGTGCAGCTGGTGACCGTGTGTTTCTAAAATAAATGAAGCGGTCTTTCTTACTTGTTCTCCATCTTTGCTCTTCCTCTTGCAAATGCTCGTCTTGAACAACGAGAGCAAACGAAGGAGCGAAGCTGTTCTTCACTGCGTCCTCACTGCAGAGCATTAACTTGTGTAATTGTGTGCTTGCATAACTCTAACAGCGTTTCCTTCTTTGTTTCAGACTTTCATTTTCACTGATGGTGACGACAAGGAGCTGCAAATGAGGACTGGTAAGAGGAACCGATTTTACAGGGAAAAAAGGATGACAACCAAAATGCCCCTCAGACTGCTGCAGCAGTGTGATCACATGTTGTACTGACACAGTGGAGACTGTGCACACTGCAGAGGGGTTCGAACAGGGCTGAGTAATCTGCTGTTTGTGCAGTACTGACCTTTATCACAGCATGTGTGTGCAGCTCATCCTGATAATGAGAATGCAATATTTTAAACTGTTGATGTTCTGCACAATCTTTTGATACCATGTGGACAAACAAAAGCTGTTGTTACAACCTTAAAATTTAGACCTTTAAAAAGACTGAAATAGGCTGAAAAATGATGAATGGCCATGAGTCCACAGTGCTGTGAGTGAAACCTGACGTCTGGGTGTCCCAAAGGAAAGAAGCCCAGCTCGTGCCAGTGTGTCAGTACTGTGGACAGTTAGCATTGAAAGGCTTTGAAATATTTAGAACTGAGATGCACGATGATGGTGCTGTCAGACAAATTGCATCACATGAAGACAGTTATAGATCAGTCACTTCCTGTTACAACACAGTTGTTTTTGTGCTTATCTGCTACATTAAAACAGCTGACAGATCATCTGCAGAGGAATGGCTTATTTGAAGAGTTTCAGTCAGGTTTCAGAGCTCATCACAGAAACTGTTGAGCATAATATTTTATTACAGCCATTAGAATACACTGTAGGTATTTGATTTGAATAATTAGTGGTTTGTATCATATCTATCTAATAGACTCCAATTTGTACATGTAAATGGAGAGTCCTCTTCACTCACTGAGGTTAATTATGGAGTTCCACAGGGTTCAGTGCTAGGACCAATTGTGTTTACATTATACATGCTTCCCTTAGGCAGTATCATTAGAAGACATAGCATAAATTTACACTACTATGCAGATGACACTCAGCTCTATCTGTCCATGAAGCCAGGTAACACACACCAATTAGTTAAACTGCAGGAATGTCTTAAAGACATAAAGACCTGGATGGCCGCTAACTTTCTGCTTCTTAATTCAGATCAAACTGAGGTTATTGTACTCAGCCCTGAAAATCTTAGAAATATGGTATCTAACCAGATTCTTACTCTGGATGGCATTACCTTGGCCTCCAGTAACACTGTGAGGAACCTTGGAGTCATTTTTGACCAGGACATGTCCTTCAATACACATATTAAACAAATATGTAAGACTGCTTTCTTCCATTTGTGCAACATCTCTAAAGTTAGAAATATCCTGTCTCAGAGTGACGCTGAAAAACTAGTTCATGCATTTATTACTTCCAGGCTGGACGACTGTAATTCATTATTATCAGGATGTCCTAAAAACTCCCTGAAAAGCCTTCAGTTAATCCAAAATGCTGCAGCAAGAGTCCTGACAGGGACTAGAAAGAGAGAGCAGATTTCTCCTGTATTGGCTTCCCTTCATTGGCTTCCTGTTAAATCCAGAATTCAAAATCCTGCTCCTCACATACAAGGTCTTAAATAACCAGGCCCCATCTTATCTTAATGACCTTGTAGTACCATATCACCCTATTAGAGCACTTCGCTCTCACACTGCAGGCTTACTTGTTGTTCCTAGAGTATTTAAAAGTAGAATGGGAGGGAGAGCCTTCAGTTTTCAGGCCCCTCTTCTGTGGAACCAGCTTCCAGTTTGGATTCGGGAGACAGACACTATCTCTACTTTTAAGATTAGGCTTCAAACTTTCCTTTTTGCTAAAGCATATAGTTAGGGCTGGACCAGGTGACCCTGAATCCTCCCTTAGTTATGCTGCTGGGAGATTCCCATGATGCACTGGGTGTTTCTTCTTCACTCACTGTCTGTTTATAAAACTCTCTCAGAATTTTGCACACAGCTCTACAGGAGTCTATTCAAACCCTCATGCTGTCTCATCACAAAGATAATGTACTGTAGCCACATGGATCTATGCAGATCTGAAACAAAGCAGAGCTACTGCCATTATATCCAGTCTACATATGGAGATGCAGTGCGATGCTCTAAGAAATCTTACGTTAAAGTCTTTTCTGTTGTCTCTTCACCAGGAGCTAACATCATCAACACTAACTGCTCAGCAGCTCACACCCGACAGGCTCTGTGCTGCAAGATGTCTGTAGAGTACGATAAATTCATCGAGTCTCAGAGGAAGTGAGTGATTGCAAGGATAGAGCAGTTAGCTCTGACTCTGAGAGCAGCCTGCACGTCTGACCCTGTGTGTTTGCGTCGTAGGTGGTTCTGCCACGTGGATGATGACAACTACGTGATCCTGCCCAGCCTGCTGCGGCTGCTCTCGTCTTACCACCACAGCCAGGACGTCTACCTGGGCCGGCCCAGTCTGGATCACCCTATAGAGGCTGCAGAGAGGGTCAAGAGTGACGGTTCGGTGGGTCAGCTTTCGGCTTATTGAGAGATTTTGGCTCCACTCGCACACAAATAAGGGAAATTTGGCAGCGCTGTCCACAGTCCCTGTGACATGAAAGTTGGCGACATGTAATAAGAGCTAGCTAATGTGCTCTTTCCTTTCTGGTTCAGGTGTCTGTCAAGTTCTGGTTTGCCACAGGTGGAGCAGGTTTCTGTATCAGTCGAGGTCTGGCCCTGAAAATGAGTCCGTGGGCCAGGTAGGATGCTGACTCTGCTTTGAAAGGATTTTTACACTGTTATATTTCGTACATTCTGGTGCCAAATATATACACATATACATGCTCTTTTCAACTCACATCAAATCTCTGTGCAGCCCCTGTGACGGTGACACTTCCTCTTGATTTTGGAAACCACTTCATTATTTTATGCATGATTGATCCTGAGAAAGCTCAGCTTGGAGGACACTGTTGTCTTGTGTTTTCAGTTTGGGGAATTTCATCAGCACAGCAGAGAAGATCCGACTTCCAGATGACTGCACCATCGGCTACATCATCGAGGCGCTGTTGGAGGTCGCTTTGACACACACGCACCTTTTCCACTCTCACCTGGAGAACCTGCAGAAGCTGCCCATTGACACTGTGCTGGAGCAGGTGAGCGAGAGGTGACCGGGGAAGGCGTTTTACAGAGCTCTGAAACAAAACCTAAAAAACTTCTAAATGTAGTTCAGTTAACAGATTTTGTAAAACGACCCACAAAACCAGTGAGAACTAAAGGTGAGCGGGAGATGATACCAACTCACTCAGTGTTATAATGGAAGCTCAGATTCATCCCAATATAGTTTAATATCGTGACACACTTAGGAAATACAACCTTACAAAGAATTCAGTTCAGTTTTATTTACACAGCACCAAATCACAACAGCAGTCACCTCAAGGTGCTTTATATTGTAAGGTAGATCCTACAATAATACATACAGAGGAAACCCAACAATCATATGACCCCCTGTGAGCAAGCACTTTGGTGACAGTGGGAAGGAAAAACTCCCTTTTAACAGGAAGAAACCTCCAGCAGAACCAGGCTCAGGGAGGGGCGGGGCCATCTGCTGTGATTGGTTGGGGTGAGAGAAGGAAGACAGGATAAAGACATGCTGTGAAAGAGAGACAGAGATTAATAACAGATATGATTCAGTGCAGAGAGGTCTGTTAACACACAGTGAGTGAAGAAGAAACACCCAGTGCATCATGGGAATCCCCCAGCAGCCTACATCTATTGCAGCATAACTAAGGGAGGATTCAGGGTCACCTGATCCAGCCCTAGCTACATGTTTTTGTATCCACGCACACATTCCTCTTCCACACCTCCATCAGCTGATCCTGCTGCCGTTATTTAATGTATACATTTGTTTAGATTCACTAAAATCCGTCATTTCCGCGTGTGAGGGGGGTTTTCAGTGAAAGCAGCTGTGACGTCAGTCTCTATTGTGTTGATTTATTGTACACTGTATGATTGTTTTGCTGTAGGTGACTCTGAGTTACGGAGGGTTTGAGAACAGAAGAAATGTAGTCGGTGTGGTTGGAGGATTTTCACTGGCTGAGGACCCCACAAGGTAAACACTGACACTCAGTGTGCCCACTCTGAACATCAGAAAGCATGGTTACATTTACTGTCTGTATGAGCTGTGATCACAGTATTCAGTTTTTCTCATTATTGTTGATGGTTTCCTGTAATGAACTCTGATCCTTTCTGTTCCACAGGTTTAAGACGGTCCACTGCCTTCTGTATCCTGACACTGAGTGGTGTCCAGAGCTCAAACCGCGCCACAGAAACTGAATTCCAGTGTGAACATTTATCCTGCAGAGTCGCTCTGAACTCTCACTGATATTCATTAAACACATGAAGTAAAGCCTTAAAAACTGAAGCCAAAGAATGCTGTTTGAAGACCATGCAGGCCTGCAAAGCCGAGAGTTTCTCCACTTCTAACAAGCTTTTAAGAGTCGACCAAATTTACCTTCTCTCAATTCAACATATATTTTTAGCATGTTTTTTTATGGTCGAGCAGAAGCTGAAAAGGTGAAGTTCAAGAACAGCGCCTCAGGACGACAATGAGGCGTTCACTTTTGCACCTACACCGAACATAAACTGTGATTGGATGACACATGATGATCTTAGAAAGCCTTTCTGAGACCCTCAGTGACCCTGGTTGAGCTCCGGGTAACCGCGGGGCGATTATCTGTGAATAATTGAGTGACTGTTGCTAAGTTCACGCTAACACAGTAACAATGATGGACAGCTGGTGTACAAATGCTTCATGCGTGTGCAGGTTGTGTGTCATTCAAGCCAACAAAGCCAAAGTTGTTTTTAAAGGGCGATGGTAAAGCCGAGGGGAAAATCATGACGACTGTAAAACGCAGTCTCTCTTATCTTCTACCTGAGCTAGGCGAGTTAGCTTACAGGGTTTTCCAAGTTTAGGTCAACAACTCTTACATGACAGATGTAGTTGGAAACCTTTCTGTTTCTGGTACTTTGGTGAATCACTGACTGGAGCTCAAAAGCTCATCTCAGTACAATGAAGTGAAGTATTAAAACTGTTTGAAGGAGGTAGAAGATTCCTGGTTGGCTGTTTCAGCTGCGGTCTGAAGAAGCATGAGGTCTATTATTGTGACGCCTGTTTTTCTGTTTCTGTGTGATTAGACTGACTGCTGCAGATGGTGGTAAAAAGCGAGGGACACTAACATCGTTCTGCTGCTTTGTAGTTTAGTTTTAAACGGGGTCATTGAAAGATTTGGAGTTGGTGTTTGCTGTGAGTCCTCTGCTCACAGAACACCAACATGTAGACGTGCACACGGTACAGGAAGGACCTCACAGTACTTTCATGTACTTGTACGCTCATGATGGAAGAACAGGATGTTCATTCTTTTAAAGGATCTGAGGTCATATGAAATATTAGTGACAGACATGAACTTGGATCAGCATGAATGTTTGATATGAGTAGACATGTACAGTGTGACTGAGGGGACACCAGTGTGACCGCTCTCCTCCTGTCTGTGGCCCAGCGCTGCTTTGCTCCTGACACTCCTATAACGTTACCAGCTGTGGTGACGTGGGGAGAGTCAGTGCAGACTCTTTGGGTTTTATGTAGACTTGCTTTGCATGTCTTGTAGTTTTAGCTCCACAGGAATGATGGGGCAGTCACAGGCTGGAGTAAAGCCAACCTTAGCATCAGTTCATGAAATGAATAATGTTGGTTGTAGTTGGTTGGTTGTAGTTTGGAGCTTCAGTCAGACGCTTCAGTCACAAACGCCAGCAGTGATTCAATAATAATAAGCTGTAATTTACACTTACAGTGGATGTGTTTCTATTTCCTACGGGATGGTTTTCATCCGCCTGCAGCCTGTTCTATCAAACAGGTTCTGCTGTCAGTAGCACACAGTGGTCAGCACAGCGTTATACGAGGCTTATTCTTGTAGCGGCAGAAGCCCCAAATCAGGCTTCATAGCACCGACCAGCAGCAGCAGCATCGTCTTTGAGACTGCCTTTAGACGACTCTACACATTTACAGCATCCTGACCGCTGAGCGTAGTGCACGAATGTGTCACCGTCGGGTCAGAGTTTCTCGTGTGTAGATTTTTGCTGAACTTCCACTGCTCTGTCTTTCAAAGAGAGGAGAATAAACCGGTTCCTTGTCTCCACCCACTCTGATCCGTATATTCAGTCACTTCTGCCGGTGAAAGGTGTTGGTGTACAGCACCAGTCTGTTTGCACAAAAGACTAGAAACCAAACCCCACACCACGAATCCCACTGCAGGTCAGTGAGTGAGACCGAGTGTGTTTTTGTCAAAGCTGCCACTGATCTGTTGTCAATAAAGCTTTTCTGCATTCCTAAGTGTTTCACAGTTTCTGTCACATTGATCTATTGAAGAGAAAACCACATAACCGAGACGATGCATGGAAATATTCATAATGTCATGTGAATAACGTCGTGCATGTTGAAATTACACGTCTGTCAGATTTATAGGAGGTTGAGTCACACGGCCTCCTCGGGAGGGTCTCCTTGTAATTACTTAAACCACAAACTGATGAGCTCGCTGGGATCAACATGTGATGTAGTCCTTTATCACAACTGAGTGTCGATGGATGGAGCACAGACAAAAAGGAGTGTGCAAATTAAAAGCGGAGCTACAAGTGAATTCAAAAATAAAATCAGCAAGAAACAACTTTTTCAGTATAATTTTTAAAAATATATATAATACCAGTTACCTCGATGCCTTACAGTATGGAATTCAAAGTCACCGCTTTGGTTTTGTTGCACACAGCATCCAAAACACCAGCTTATAATAAAAGTCAGTGTGAAGAAGAGGAAGGGCAGACAATGCAGTTTGATGCTGATAAATGAAAGACAAAGAGCTTTCCCCTCAGGACTACAGTTCATGCTCCAAAATAAACAGCTAAGCTTTACAAACTTCAACATGAGTCCAAACTCGGACATGAGAAACACCTCTAGATCAGACCTGGAGCTTCAGCACAGATCGAGGAAAGGAAAACAGTGAGGAAGCATTTCGAGCCCGGACTGACATCAGACCTGCAGAGGACGACCTGTGTCATCAACACTGAAGCCTGACCTGGAGGAGGCCAAAGAGTCCAACAAAACAGTTAAAAATCAATTGCAGAGATGCTACAAACTGAAGAAATTATGACACATCAACAGACATTCAGAGAAATGTGAGTACATGCCAGAGGACTCTGGTGGAGCAGAGCTGCTGCTCCTCCACACTGGAAGAAGCCAGGGGCAGATGTTCTGAATGTGCACACCACCGTGCACGCTACATTTGTTGATTATAAAAACACGTGGAAGACGATGTGACGCCTCTTCACCCTGAACACATGCTCAGAATGCAGCATGCAACCAGCCTTAAACGGGGCCGCTAACTAAATAGGACAACAGAGAAGGCATGGAGCTAGGCTACAGCACAGAGGTCACATGTTCCCTGATATTTGGATCATGAAAAAAGGATTTTATTTAAGGAAAAATGCTGTGATGTTACTCAGCATTTTTCCTCTAATAGTTTGTCAGTTTTCTTTAGTTGCACTAAATTATCCAGAGGATATTCAGGACCCAGGGGCCCACGCACCGCTGGGGGCCACCCAGGAGGCAAATAGAACTAACTTGAGATCTTGAAACTGTAATTATTGGTTTAATGAAGTTATTTTTCCATATCTCACCAGCGTCTCTCTCTCCAACACTGACACACTTGTAATTTCTTAACTTAACTAGCTTTTTTAGAAATTTCAGATATTTATTTATTTATTTTATTTAAAAGGGGAAAAAATATTTACACCTTTTCTACTAATGGACACATGAAAAAAGCATTTCATGAAAATGGATGGTGATTTTTGAGTTGTGCAAACTAATAACATTATTTCTAACGAATCTTCGTATATTCCCATGATGCATTGAGTTTTTCCTTTCCAGTCACCTTTCTCACTTACTATGTGTTAATAGACCTCTCTGCATTGAATCATATCTGTTATTAATCTCTGTCTCTCTTCCACAGCATGTCTTTATCCTGTTTTCCTTCTCTCACCCCAACCAATCACAGCAGATGGCCCCGCCCCTCCCTGAGCCTGGTTCTGCTGGAGGTTTCTTCCTGTTAAAAGGGAGTTTTTCCTTCCCACTGTCGCCAAAGTGCTTGCTCATAGGGGGTCATATGATTGTTGGGTTTTTCTCTTTATTTATTATTGTGCGATCTACTGTACAATATAAAGCGCCTTGAGGCGACTTTTGTTGTGATTTGGCGCTGTGTAAATAAAATTGAATTGAATTGAATTGAATATTCTTCAATAACACTCACACGTGACTCCATCACCTGTTTTAAATGTTAGCACAAACCTTGAGTGTGCAGGTGGCCTGGAAACACACAGAAACATCAACTCTGATTAGAACTTTGCAGTGATCGTGTTCAACAAACGAGCTTTTGGATAACAGATGATCAAATCTGTGAACTCGTTATATGATTTATAATTACATGAAGATCCTCCCAGTGCCTGAGAGTAACACTTATGTCCAAGTATATGATGAAATACATCAAATATATATTATGCAGAAAATATACAATAACATTAAGTGGAGAAGTGAACATTTAGTGAGGAGGGCGCAGGTTACAGTGGATCTACAGACACATTTAGAGTGTTGTGGAAATAAATCACAGCAGTGTTTCATTTGTTGTGACTGGATGATTACAGTAACTTAAACTAGAGAATGCATTTGCTGCAGTGTGAATGCTGAGAGCTGAAATGTGTTGAATCTTTGGTGAAGAAATGTTCAATGAGCTGAATCAACAAATCTTTCAGCTGAAGGTGCAGAACTGTTGAAAGCTGAAGAAGAAGTGTCAAAGTTGCAAAGTAGCTGAACATCTTTAAAATGTACATTAGAAAAAGACGACTAATGATATTATGAACTTTAAATGTCTAAACTCAAGAATCTCAAACCATCAGTGACTTTGTTCATCCTCTTCTGTGCCTCGTGGATGAGGAAGCTGATGTTTAGGTCCTGGGAGATGGTGGTTCCCAGAAACTGGTTTACTGTATCCACTGGGCAGGCATGAAGGAAGATCAGATGTGGTGATGTTGGTTTCAGCCTGAAGCCCACTATCATCTCCAGCTGGAGGCGGTTGATGACTTTGTAGACTTTAGTTCCACTTTACTCCCATCATCCCAGCTCTGCTGTGACACTAGCTCTCCCACCTGAACGTGATTCGTTGTGTTTATTTCACCAAAGATTCAGCAATTATAAAAATTCAACTCAAGCATTGAGCTGTAAGCATTTACATTTCATTTTCTTCTCATATAGACATCTGAAAGAAAAACATTCTTTAACCATAGATGCAGACTGATGCAGAAACACTGATGAGGGACTTTTTATTTGATTTTGTACAGTGGGAAAAGTCCGTTTCTGTGGGTCTGACAGCACCAGTTTGGAGTTGTTGGAAGAGTTTTTCTTTCTTCCTGGTTTGAACGTGTGCAGACGTCTCTGTGCAGCATTGCTCACTTCAACGAGCAGCTGTGGATTTTCCTGAAAAACACTTTTGCGGTTACCGGTTATAAAATATGACTTTTGGGGATTTCACAGAAATCCGGGAGCTTTGCAGCTCTCCGCCTTATATGGCAGGGCTGAGCGCGTGCTCCGTGCCCGTCCACGGGCTGCACGAGTGACCTGGAAGACAAACACGGTGTAGAGGCGGAGGACACGCACACGCACACAGCTCTGTCCGCTGCGCTGTTGGTGAGTACCTCTCTTTTGTCATACAAACACAAAACACGACGAACAGCACAGAGAACACGCGTGGAACATTTCACACTGGAAGTTTTAGCCGAGCTAAGCTCGCTCAGCACGTTCAGCCTGAGTGACTCGTAACTCCGTCTGTGGCGCTTCCACCTGCAGCGGCTCGCTCACCCACGCAGGCCGAACATGGAGGCTTCGTTTGCAGGTAAACGGGCTCTGGTCACCGGAGCAGGAAAAGGTAAAGGAGACACGCACGCACGCACGCACACACACACACACGCACGCACACGCAGCGACACCAGCAGGCTGCTTTATGAACAACATCCACCTTCGTGCAAATGCCCCCACCAACCCCAGTGTAGTCACGGGACCCCCGAGACTAACTCTCGTCTAATGAAACTGAAGGTTTCTGTTTTTGAATGAATCAATGCTTAATGTAAAGTTTCACATGATTTCCATTTGAGCTTGATTTACAAACAAGTTTCTGAACAGAACATTAAATGTCAGCGTTCGCCCTGAGATTCTTAGACGTGACACAGCAGTAATGTTGATTTCATTAACACTCAGCTGAGCACAAAACAAACTATTGTAGCTCCTTGTGTGGGCCTCAAAACGGAGGCTGCTGTATAAACGTGTCCTTCACATACATCAAGTTAGACAAATATAAAACACAACACTAACATGTCCTTCTGTCGGCTTCCAGCCGTATTAGAGACGTTTAAAGTGAGACAGTGTTGATGGAAGCGATGAAAGCTGTGGCGATGAAGAAGCGTTGAAGTTACTGATTACTGTGAACTCAGCAGAGTGTGCTGGAGGAATCTGATGACACTGCACGTACCCTGAACCAGTGTCATCAGTGAGAAAGTGGAATAACAGGAGCTTTGTTGGTGGAACGAAGCCTAAGACATGTGTGGAATGTGTGTGTGTGTGAGAGTGTGTCCACTCTGTAATCAGTCTTTGTGTTTATGGATTCTTGTGTCCCAGGGATTGGTAGGGCCACAGCTCTGGCTCTGGCACGCTGCGGGGCAAAGGTCATAGCGGTCACACGAACACAGGCCGATCTCAACAGCCTGGTGGAGGAGGTGATCACCCCACACACACACACCCATCTGAGGGGCCCCAGCCCTGACCTTTGACCCACACAGTGGACTGTCAATCAGCATAAAGCATATCTCAGGCCACCTCTTAAAAATGATACGTATAAAAACCAACCACGTGTAAATCCACCGTTAGGGAACTGACAGTGAGGAGCTGGAGAGGCGTGTGGGTCTGGTATTATTGTAGGTCAACCTACAATATAAAGCACTTTGAGGTGACTGATGTTGTGATTCAGCGCTGTATAAATAAAATGTCCAAGAAGAGTCCAAAAGAAAAAGATACATTACTAAAATTATATATATGGATTATAAAACCACAGAATTAACAAACAAATATTTAGGAACCTTTCTAAAGACTCTTAAAAAAAAAAGTCCCAGTTCAGTTCAGTTTTATTTACACAGCACCAAATCACAACAGCAGTCACCTCAAGGCGCTTTATATTGTAAGGTAGACCCTACAATAATACTTACAGAGAAAAACCCAACAGACCCCCTATGATCAAGCACTTTGGCACAGTGGGAAGGAAAAACTCCCTTTTAACAGGAAGAAACCTCCGGCAGAACCAGGCTCAGGGAGGGGCGGGGCCACCTGCTGTGATTGGTTGGGGTGAGAGAAGGAAGACAGGATAAAGACATGCTGTGGAAGAGAGTGTCATATCTTTAAAAAAAAAGGTTACATATAAAAAATCCAAAATGTCCTCTTTCTGCAGACAGACTTCACATCACCGTTGCTTTAGCTTTAGCTTTAGCTCTGTGCCTGTAAGACATAAGAAAACCATCACAGGTGTTTCTGTCAGGTCTCTGATGGAGCGTCTGTGATGCACAGATAAACCTAAGAGACTTTAATCGACTCTTTGCCTACAGCTTTGATCTGCAAAGTGAAATTTCTTCTTAGTTTAAATCTTATTAATAACTCATCCAAACCTTTTCTGACTGTCATTATATCAAACAGATTTTAATCAGCTGACGGGGGCTGATGACTTTAAAGCTGTTTAATGTAGTTTTCACTTGAAGTAGAATCTGCAGTATGTTTGTCATGCAAAACTACAATAATAGAGAAATTATTTTTTTCAATACTGGTATCAATCTGCACGGCTAACATGAGAAGCATTATCACCAAGTCATTTCACTGATTTGCTGCTCTAAGGCAGCAGCTGAAAGAAGAACAAGCTACCATGCACAGAGTTGGTCTGACCTCAGAACAGGTGTTCAGCATCTGGATTCAGTTGTTCTTGCACAGCTGCTGTAACCTCGTCAGAGTTTACTGTTTGTGAGGACGACTGTGACTGATTCAGTTCTGGGACCCAAACTCATTATAAATATTTGATGTCTCTTGTCTTCCTTCTAATTTGAGTCTGTCTGCGTTTGACCTCCTGTCACAGTGCGCCTCCATCACCCCGGTGTGTGTGGACCTCACAGACTGGGGGGCCACAGAGCTGGCCCTGCAGGATGTCGGCCCTGTCGACCTGCTGGTCAATAACGCTGCCTGCGCCAACCTACAGCCATTTCTGGAAGTCACACCTGACAAGTTTGACCAGTAAAGCAAATATTCTCAGCTTTTATATTTGTTACTGAGGAAGTATCAGCTGTAAGGACACAGCACAAGCGCCTGTAAGCCAGAGGCGAGAGCCTCATCATGTGCTAACCTGTCACGTTTGTTGTGTCTTCCAGGGCATTCAGTGTGAATGTGAAAGCTGTGGTGCAGGTTTCTCAGGTAAAACAAACAAGGCTGCTTTATTAAACCACGGTGTTGCCTTACTTTGGATTTGATGTGTTGGAAATGCATTGCTTTGAAGTTGATTATCAGCTGTGAATGAACCCATCACAATGTTCATCAGAGTGTGAGTGTTGGACAAGGTGCTTTAGAAAACGTGTGATTGGGACTTACAGTAAAATAGTGTTTTTTTTACCTCGATATTAAAAAATGTCCTCTGTAGATCTGAAAACTCCAGCTCCACATCTGTGCTTCGCCTGTCGATCTGAGCCGTGCAAAAATCTGTGCTTAAAAAATGAGCAGATGACATTTTGTTACATGAATTGTTTGACGCTTAAGTTGGGTTTTGGAAAGTTTCTGTAACAAAGCTCGATGCAGTTGAGTAGAGCTTGTAGGGGTGTTCGGTTGACCCGTCTCATTCATCAAACTGCTTCTGTGAAATGAAACAAAGCTCCGTCTGTTGGCAGTTAGTGGCTCGTGGTATGAAGGCCCGGGGATCGGGAGGCTCCATTGTTAATGTGTCCAGCTAGGCATCGCAGTGCGCCCTCAGAGACCACGCCGTCTACTGTGAGGAACACAGACATGGGCGCCACAGCCTCTATCACATTTAAATGAAGAAGCCAGGTGAGGGTAACAAACTGAGCTTCTGTTTCTGCTCTGTGCTCAGGTGCTACCAAAGCGGCTCTGGACATGCTGAGTAAGGTGATGGCTTTAGAGCTGGGACCACATCAGGTACATCACGGTCCTGTTTCCACACGTCCAGGAGCTCGAGTGCAGCTTCCACCTGACAGTTACTAATGCTAATGTGGTTAGCTCAGGTGCATCTTTGAGAAAGCATTAACTGAGTTAGTGATGCCACAGTGTTATCATTTAGTTCATGCTGTCTATTTCTAAATGATCAGGAAATACGGAAAAAACAATATATAAGCTAATGCAAGAAACTGTCCAGGAAATGATTTAATGTGAATATTAATTATTCCTGTAACTGCACCACTGTTCAAGTGGTCGGCTATATCAGCCACTGAAAGTCATTTATACATGTGCCTCACATCATGTAAGGTGTTGAAAAGCATTGGAATACTTTGTGATATGTGCAACATAGTGAAGGAGTTGTGTAAAAAGTCGCTGGCACCCGGTGTCAGTGGTGTCGGCACCAACCTGAGACCAAAGTCCACACAGAGTTTTATAAAGGCTGGATCTAAACGACACACCTGAATCAGAGAACGACAAAGTTACTGTGAACTCAACATTTACTGGAAGCAAACAATAAGACAGCAGCCAACACTAACTTTACTTATAAGTTCTATGACCCAGTGTTTTAAAGCATGTATGAGGTTTCATACTTTTCGTTTAAGATGTTACTTTAGTTACTGCTGCCTGTCCGGCTGTTAACATGAAGAAAAGTATACGACAGTTGGATCAGGGTCGTCTGAACAAAGACTGGATCTGACGTCTTTTCAGTGACTCGATTAACTGAGGTGTCGTCTTGTGATCAGATCCGTGTGAACACAGTGAACCCCACAGTGGTGATGACTGACATGGGTCGCTTGGGCTGGAGCGATCCTGAAAAAGCCAAGAGCATGAAGTCCCGGATCCCCCTGGGCCGCTTTGCAGGTCAGTTGCTGCAGTCTTCATCAGGTAGAACAGGGTTTGTCACATCACTGTGTTTGTGTTCAGCTCCTGTATGCATGGAAATCTATCCTAATGTGAGAGGCAAACCCCACAGACAAGTCACGAGTCCATGTGCTTCCTACCTGCAGCACTTCTTCACAGAGTGAGATCAGTTTGCATGATCCCAGTCGAGGGTTAGGGATATAACAACACTGATAGTTTAGATGAGCAAAGAATCAGTCCTGCCCTCTGGTCTGCACACGATCCTCCCCGTAGTGTCATGGTTAACTCTGTAAAGCTGAGTGTGATGTGTGTGTCTGTGTGCAGAGGTGGAGGAGGTTGTGAACAGCATTTTATTCCTGCTGAGTGAAAAGAGCAGCATGGTTAATGGAGTCACTCTGCCGGTGGATGGAGGCTTCCTGGCCTGCTGACCCACATCAGCCCCGGATCATCGTCCACCTGCTCAGAGGAAAAATTCACTTGTAGATTTCTTCTTCACTGTGATTGTCTCTAATATAACTGCACTCAACCAGCGAGGGACCCGAAGAATTATTTGACCCATTGATGGAATTTGTGCTATTAAAAGATAAAAACATGCTGCTTCCTCAGTGTTCAAGCATGCTGCTGCATTAAACTCAGTATTAAAAACAAAAACTCGGTTTAAAAATAAATTGTGGTTCGTTTGTTTTACTGAAATATAAATGATCAACAGTGACTAAGTCACCAACACATGAAAACAAACTAATGAACTCTGGGTCCTCTTTATTTACAGCACCGCTCCACAACTGAGACGAAGTAATGAGCTAGTAACACAACCTTAGTAAACTTTAGTAACTGGTTCAAGGTGACAGAACCACTGGACACTTACTAACCAGGCCACAGTTCTGGTTATTAATTTAGCTCTTGAATGAATTTACTCAAACATTCACGCACTGCAGGCTCTTGTAGTTTCAGTGTTGCAGTAAAGAATAGCAAAGAGCTGTAGCCTGGACGTGTGCTGGAAAGGCTGCTCGTGAAGCTGAATAAGAGCCATCATCATCATCATCTACAGTCAGAATGATTCATTTGGTCACTTTAATAAATCTAAACAGGAACAGGGCAGAACGCCTCGCTGTGACAAATGTGTGAGGAGTAAATGATGACAGGAAGCAGACTACCTTACATATACATTTGTATTTAGTATACAAAAAATTGAAATATTTCACCACACAGACGTGAAGTAATAAAAAATAAGACAAACAGTTGAAACAAGTATACAAGTCATCTTACATTACATACGTACATGGCCAATGCATTTCATCATACAACCTCTCCTAAGAGTTACAGTGGGTCAAATAACCAGAGAACTTCCATGCAATAGTAGTAGATTTTTTTTTCTTTTGCTGTTTCTCAGCTACATTTCGACACCTTAGCTAGGCAGGACCACACGACATGATTCAACCACACAGCTATGCCAACCAAAGACAGCATAACGGAGCGCACTGCAGTGCTGCGTCTCGCCACACGGGGGAGACAGACACACAGCAGGCCTGCGACCATACAGAAATGCATTTCATAAAGGTGCAATCTGCACTGTTTGCCATGACGACAAACTCCACAACGATTGGCCCCTTTATTGTACACTGTTAGCGACACTTCTAACTTCGACATGAGCAACTAGAATCCCTTTAGTTTGAATTGTTTTAGTTTTACGAGCTAAATATTCAGGTACATGTAGATATTCATAACGCATTCCTTTTCTGAGGATTATTCTGTACATGACTGGATGTCACTGATATTCGTGTTTTTTCCTTCCTTTATGTCACAGATTGTTGAAAAGTCTTGTGTTTTACTACAATACAATATGAAATAGTACCAAAAACTGGACACTAAAAAACTTGGCTTAAAACAATACTGTCTTTTATGCACTACCCCAAACGGTCTCACTGACACCGACACATGCCCGTCCACCCGTGCACGCACGCAAACACACCTGTCACGCACGCATTCATGTGCTTGCGCACAAACACACACACACACAGTCTAAACAATGGGATAAATTAAGACAGAATATTTTAAGACCCATGCAAGCTCCTCCACTCCCACAGGCAGAACTCAGGCAGCAAGGTTGTACAGCCCCCATGTGTTTGGCAAGCTCGTCTGTCACATCTTCACAGTTAAGAATAGTTACCCAAAGAAATTGACCAAGATCAGGCGACTGAAGCAAGAACACGCTGTAGGGGCATAGCCAAATAATTCTTCAACTGATCAGAGGATGCTTCTGAAAGCGAGCGAAAGGTTTGCAGGTAGACCTCTAAAGTACAGTTATTAACTCGGCAGACTCTATTCGAACGAAACAGACAAGCTTTGACTGAAACCTCCAGTTAAACCTTTGTGTCTCACTGAAAATCTCTTTTTTCTCATTGAAAAGTTAAGAAAGATAACATGGGCCTATGATTATGAATCTGTGCATGGCTTTACTGAGATGAAACCAAAGAGGATGAGTTCATGGTTACATGTTTATACTTTGACTGCAGCGCTGATGTGATCGTTTGGCAGGAAATCTGTCCTAACTCGACAAGTTACTGAGAGGATTGAACAAATACAAGCAGTTAGACTATCGTTACATCGTTATGCTAGTTAAGAACAACAGGGGGCTGCTTTTGCCCAGTCTTTGAGGGAAACAGCATGACCTTTCTCTAGTTTGCTGTTTAATAATGAGACACTGATCTGGCAGTATAGAGCAATCTTGAATACCTTGCCATTTTAAAGAACTTGGTTTGGATCGGGAATAATAAAATGCCAATCAGGACACCTGCCAGTGAACCAAGCTGTCAGATAGTCTAACTGCTGGTGTTTCTGTCATGTGACCACAGATCTCAGGGGTGACCTCGCTGTGCATACTGTCAGAAATGAGGGCTGAACGAATGAAGGCAGTATTTCTTTTAATGTGCTGATCCTAGATCAGAAGCTGAGGGTAACTTCAGAGCTGAAGGCGTATTCACAGTTCATGTTCTATCTAGTCAGCACTGCATTATTTCAAGCAAGCATAGCTGAGAAACAAAAGACGTTGCAGTAAGAAGATCTAGAAGTCTTTGTGAGCCCTCGTGGCAACATGACACGTGTCTATGAGTACAAAGCAGTTGGACAGTCATTGTTTTTCACAGAGAACCTATGACCTTACTCTGTAATGGTTAAAAAAATTGGGTTAAATATTGGTCCTACCAATATGATTTTGAAAAAACATCGATATAAAGAAAGCAATCTCAGCAGTGCACACTCACTCTCGCTAGTTTTCTTTCTCATCCTCTCAGAGAAGTAGTGGTTGTTGTTCATGGTGATGTAGTGTAGTGTTAGCAGTGTTTCCTCCTTAGAACATGGTGCATCTCTTCCCCCTCTTCTTCACGGGTGGGGGGCAGAGCACAGCTCGGATGGCCTCGTCAAATACCGTCTTCAGGCCTCGCTGGGTCAGCGCAGAGCACTCCAAGTACTTCACGGCTCCTGAGGACCAGGGAGAGGGCATGATGGGAAAAACTCCTGATACGCCCATCTACATTACCCAACAGAGCACCTAGCACTTGAGCACACACCAAAGGGCCCCACCAGATAACTGTCCATGCAAATACTGAGGAGAGTATGAATAAAGCAGGGGTCTCACACTGAAATGAGCTGAGGGCCACCGCTGGCACTGTCATCTGAAGGATACTTTAGTGTTCAATTAATACAAAAAGCAAACATTTCGGAAAATGTTTTGTTGGTTTTTTTAAATTTCAAATATCACATAGGCCCCGGGGTAGACCCAGGACACGCTGGAGAGATTATATCTCTCGGCTGGCCTGGGAACGCCTTGGTGTTCCTCCGGATAAGGAGGTGGCTGGGGAGGGGGAGGTCTGGGCTTCTCTGCTTGGGCTGCTGCCCCCGCGACCCGGCCCCGGATAAGCAGAAGAAAATGGATGGATGGAAATATTATATAGCAAGAGACATTTTCTTAACTAACTGAATGGTTTCATTGAAAGACCAAATAAACACAGTGGTCCTCTCTGTCTGTCACACACGTGGCAGCACTGCTGCTGTCATTGTGTTCGTATTTAACAACATACAAATGCAAGTGACACAAGAGTTTGTGAGTCTGTCACTGAGCTACCAGCCTCAGCATGTTTGTGCTCTCTGCTCATGTTGCCTTCATATTAAATCATTTAAAGAACTTATTTGAACATTGCACTCAACAACAAACAAATCCTCTCTAACAGCAACAGTCACTTCAAACTGCATTAGATTTCTTCACATCAATGTAGGGGTGACGTGGGCCGCGAGTGGCCCCCGGGCTGCCAGTTTGAGACCCCTGGAACTATTACAGAAGGTGCGTGATCTTTTTTTCTTCCTTGACAGAAGGCGAGTGGAATTCAAATCACAATATAAATATTTACTAATAATTTTTTTATTTTAAATGAAATAGTTTAAACTTGTTTTTAAACACTGTTTATTTTGGGCGTTTAAAAAATGTACCAGATGACACGCTGTCTCTACCCACTGCTAAACACAGCCACAGTTCTCCAACAACTGGGAAGCTGAGTAAAATGTACATATAAAAACAAAACAAAGTGATTTACAAATCTCATAAACCAATACTTTATTCACAATAGAACATCTCCAAAAGGTTGTGATAGGAGTATGTTTCCATCTTTGTAGTATCTTCTTCTAACATCTGGAAACAGAGGAGAGCAGCTGCTGGAGTTTTGGGAGAGGAACTTTGTCCCGTTCTTGTCTGACAGGATTCTAGCTCAGCAGTCCTGGATCTTCAGTTTGATTTATATCGAGAGAAATCACAACAACACTTGCCTCAAGCAGCTCTTCTTGTTCATCTTTTTCTGAACAGTATGCTGACATTGGTCCATAATTTGTAGACACGGTTTGGACCTGCCTACTTCTGAGGAACTCTTTTTATACCCAGACATGTTACTGACCTGTTGTCATTTAAACTGATTAGTTATAATTATTATTAGTTATAAAAACCCAACGGGTCGCAGCAGATGGCCCCGCCCCTCCCTGAGCCTGGTTCTGCTGGAGGTTTCTTCCTGTTAAAAGGGAGTTTTTCCTTCCCACTGTCACCAAAGTGTTTGCTCATAGGGGGTCATGTGACTGTTGGGTTTTTCTCTGTATGTATTATTGTAGGGTCTACAATTTACAATATAAAGCACCTTGAGGTCACTGTTGTTGTGATTTGGAGCTGTCTAAATACAAATAAACTGAACTGAAATTGTTCCTCCAGCTGTTTCTTTTTAGGACCACTGAGTTTTCCAGCCTTTTGTTGCACCTGTCCCAACCTTTTTGAAACATTTGCTGTCATCAGACTCAAAATGAGTCAAGATTCTTCGTGAAATAGTTCAAAATTAAGAGTTTAAAGATTTAACAGGTTTTCTGTGTTCTATTGTGAATAAAATAGGGATATATGAGATTTGCAAATCATTGCATTTTGTTGTTTTTAAAATGATTTTTTTTTAAATTGGAGTTAAAAATTGTCTTTCTAAATGAGTTAGTCCCTGCACTGAAGCTGTGATAAGACCAGTTTCTAAATGGAATTCTCTAAACTAAGGAAAGGGCTTCAGTGCTTCCTTTATTACCTCCTTCAGTATCCACTGGAGGATGCACTGAAACATCCTTCATTAAAAAAGCAAATAATCAAAGAGGCACAGATCATTCATAAAAACAAATGATGCTGCACAACAACAGTCATACAATCATATGTATGAATCAGGGTTACACAATCATAACAATCAGTGCTGCTGTATAAACATCTGTTTCTTATCACAGCTTTTAATAATTACCGTATATACATACAGATATTCAATAATTAGCCATATTTGTATTGATCAAAGTGAATTAAAGGTTTACTACATCATCGGTTTGAGCGCCGCTTTCAGATTATAAGACTGTTAAAAGCCTTTACAAAGGCCGGAGTAACACTGGATCATCTCCTTAGTGGGACTACAACAATGGAGCAAATGGGATGATCTTCATGTGACAAGCACGTCAACTCACTTTACAGAAAACTACAAACTTGGTTATAAAGTGGTATCTTTCTCCAGCTGTACATACGATTCATGTGCCCACAGCATTTATAGGCTAACATTGCCTTTCCCAGCTATCCTAATACCAGCAGTGGTCTCCAGGTAGTTCTGTCCCTAACTGACATTCTTGGGTCTTTATCCTACAATATGAATTGCTTTGGGTTGACAGTTACTGTAAATTGGCACTTGAACTGGTGAGATGGATATCAGTGAGCTGAGTATTGAGATGAGGTCAGGACAAAAAGACACATATGGAAGTTACTTATAGTGCACTGACAGCCACAGCAGATCGAGTCCAAAGAATTCTTGACTTGTTGTGACTCCCATTCTAATTGCAACAACATTCCCCAACAGATATCTGGTCATTGTTTTCTCACAGTCACTGTGGTCATGATTTCTAAATCCACGTCTCTTTAATAATCATGTTGGAAAGTTAATCAGCTTCAAAAGGTTTATAGAAGGATGTTTCATTGACAGTTGGCTGGAACTGTATTTAATTCATGGTTCCTCAGTTACACAAACATCATTCTCTAATTACGCCTTCATGCTTCTGCTCGTCAGTGAGGGTGTGGGCATGTTTCAGCACCCAGCATTCTGAGGTTGGATGTTCCTCACTTTAGAGGCTGAACTCAAAGCAGCTCTAACCCAAACTAATGGTCCATCTTATGTACAGGGGAGGCTGAGCACACCCTCTCTACATCTACGTGTGTGTCTGTGTGTACACAGATAGAACAAACACAGCGTTATGCATTAATGAGTGAGGTTAAAAAAAGTTGGTAAATGTATTTTTCAGCATTGGACACGTTAGCTGCTTTCAGTCTGAATAATTTCTGCTAACCACCAAGCAGCAGACAGTGAATGCTACAAAGCTGTAAACATGCTACTGCTATGCAGTGAATATGAGCTCTTATTTTTCTTAAAATGTGACATTTTCTCGGTTTAAACATTTATTTTTTATGTTCTATTATCAGTAAAGTATGAATTCATGAGACCTTTAAATCTACGCAGTCTGTTTTCATTTACATTTTCACAACTTTTTAGGAATCGACTTTGTAAAGCGTGTTTCTGTCCACTGTGTCACATGAGCCCCTTTTCCATTAGTACCAACTCGACTCGCCGCGGATCGACTGTAGTACTAACCCTGTAGTACCTTGTCGTCATAGCAACGCGTCTGCGTGTCCCGCGACGTAATTAATATGCGACACGAACGCTACAACAAAGGTGGACATCGAGGCGAATACATACCTGCAACTCGGTCCGTGGCTTTTCGTCACACTCAGAGATCACTGCGTTGTTTTTGTAGCCATTTCCCTCGTTACAGAGTTTCAAAAATGGCAATTTGGACTTTCGTGAACGCTCTCATGACTCATCATACGGCCAGCCAATCAGTGGCATACAGTCTGATGACGTCACATTTTACTACCTGTTTGGATCGCTTGAAATCCCGGGGGGCAGGTGCTAAAAAAGTAACTGGTACCTGGAACTATGGCCTAATGGGAAACCCTGAAAACCGTGCCGAGTCAATCCGTGGAGGTTCTATTGGAAAAGGGGTTTGGTGACCTCGTTTGTAGAAAGCTACATACATTTTTTAAGTAAAAAGTACTTATACTGCATTGTAACATTACTTTACTACAGGGAAAGCTTGTGCATTTGAAAACCTCAGTAAGAGCAAGAATGAGCAGTCGAAGTTTAATCAAAAATCACATGTAAGAGTACTGAGAAGTACAAGAACCTACTCCGTCCATAAACAACTGATTTCAGTTTGACACAAGCATTCGGCCGCTGAGAGGTTTTCACCGTGCAGGAAGGGCATGGAAAATGATCATCAGGAAACTAATTAGCAACTAAAACTGAGTTTACACCTACATAAGTGAGTAAATGTGCCTGGTTATATCCCACCTCTGATATAATTCTACTTAATTCCCTCAACCCAGAAAACTGTATATACACTTTTCTTTGGATCAACTGTCACTGGTATCCAATTTAATATCTTACTTACTGAGACAACAGACAAACAGCAATCATATATATAGCTAAATTAATGTTAGAGAAAAAACGATGCCGTTACAGCCAACAGCCTCACCAATCTCTCTCGCCATGGCCAGGCCCTGCGGGTAGGTGATGGGGGAAAGCTTCTTGTCCCGCAGCCTCTCAATGGTGTCCTTGTCATCTCGCAGATCCAGCTTGGTGCCCACCAGAATGATGGGTGTGTTGGGGCAATGGTGTCTCACCTCAGGGTACCACTAGGGCACCACAGGCACCCACACACAGACACAACCACACACAGATGTGTACATATGGATATACAAAAGACAAAGTCAGTGAGAGAGGAGAAAGAGAAGAGTCAGCTGGAGGCGGTGGAAGGACATCATGACCCTTTCCACAGTGACATTCAACAAACTGAGTTGTGGCTACAGAAAACATTGTTATTAAGTTTGAATGAAGGCATGGCTGCATGAACACAAGACATCCTCAGGCAAAGAAACCTCCAATCACATCACACGATGGGACAATCCCGTCGGAAACACAGAGACTCTACAGAGGGAGCCCGGACCTCGTGAAAAGTGTGATTTCACACGAGAGCGTCTCATGATGCTCAGCAGATCAAACCACAGCCGGCCGTGACGCTCCCTCTGCAGAGTGTTTGCACTCGCTCAGGCCTCAGCCTACAATGTGTGTGTCTGTGCTCCACGTCCTACTGGAGTAACATCAAATCCAGACCATTCTAAGCTGAGGACTGAACAGGTGTGATAAACCAGGTGGAGCCAAAGATGTGCCTCCTTGTGGTCAGACTCGGCGTGAAAGGGGGGAAAAGGAGGGGGCAGGGTGGACGGTCAGCGTACTGACCTTAGCTCGGACGTTCTCAAAGGAGGCCGGACTGACCAGGGAGAAGCATATCAAGAACACATCCTGGGAGAGAACCAGAGACATCGCTAGTTGAGAGTGAGATCTGTGTGTGTGTGTGTGTGTGTGTGTAAAACCACCACAAGAAATGGGTTTTATTTGAAGTCTTCAACACTTATTAAAAGTCACAACACAAACAAAGAAAGCCTCAGAGAGGCGTGTTCCTGCTTCTATTGTTTGTTCAAAGACATTTTAAGTGTAATAGACCGAGGACGTCCAGGACAGACCCCGCCTCTCGCCTTATGGCAGCAGGGATTGGCTCCAACCACTGCAAGCCTAAACTGGATAAGACAGTCGATGAATGTTTGGTACTTATCTACACAAGAAGTGGTTATCAACACAGTCCTGGCTTGGGCAAATATACACAGCGGTCCCTCGTTTATCGCGGGAGTTGCGTTCTAAAAATAACAATAATAATAATAATAATAATAATAGGTAATATCCACGAAGTAGGCAGCTTTATTTCTTACAATTATTATAGATTAGTTTTAAAGCTGTGAAACCCCTCACTACACACTTTATACACTCAGACAGGCATGAACATTGTCACACGTTTCTCTCTTGTTTAAACTCTCTCAGAGTTCAAACCTAGAACAATAAGTTCAGTATTATAGGATGAAACCAAAGACACGCGCAGGTGACGACGTTTCATCGACAGTGTTGTGTTTGTTGGGGAGAAAACGTACAAACATACAGTGCAGCAGTTCAGAGTCACACTGCTAGGATTGAAGATTTATGTAAATTTGACAAGCTGAACGCATTCTGTACTGTACAGGAGACACGGCACGAGACTGACAATGGTCTACAGCCAATCAGGACGCAGAACACAATGCGCTGTAATAAAAAAAATAAATTAAAAAAAGCAAAACTGCACAATCTAAAAAAAAAAAAAATCAGCGAAACAGCGAGGCCATGAAAGGTGAATCGCGTTATAGCGAGGGCGCACTGTACATGAAAACCTTCCCTTAATGCAAACTGGAGCCCCGTCCACACGTGCGCGGTACTTTGGTAACTGTAGCTTTTCCTCTGTGTTTAGGCCTTTCATACACGAGTAAATGACGTTATGTCAAAATCCTCATTTTTATAAAAACACAGGGCTTCTTAAAACCCTTCCAGGGTGAACACTTTCAGTAACCATGGTTCTGCTTGTACACTTGGTGAAGGAAAATGATGATTTCATCTTGGACGTCAAAGGTGTGCGCCGTTATCTCCTTTTTTGATGTCAGAGCGTGCTGACCAACGTTTCACCGCCTGTTTTCTTGGCATCGTCATCACAGTGTTTGACATCATTTTTTGCTTTTCACGCGGACAGAGATATGAAAGTGAAAATCCCTGTTTGAATCAGTGCCTGTGTGCAGAATCGCCTCCCAGATCATCCTTTTGGGCGTTTCCAGGCAGCTTCCACCTGCTATTTCTGGATTGCTCCCTGGAAGTTCTGTTGTGCCCACACTGCACAGGCTGATTTCATCACAGACTTTAAATCCAATTCTTTTTCAAACTAACCTGAATTTCACGTGAAGGATTGTCATTGTTGATGAGAGCTGGCAGTTTTCAGTTACAGGGTCAGCAGCTTTAAAGCTGAACACGCTGCATGTTGGAGGAGCTCGCTCATAGTGGAACACCCTGGGGTGTCTGGGGGAGAACATTCAGCAGATCTACCCTGTGCCAGTGCACAATGCAGCGAAAATGGTGGCGTTTTTTTGCTCACTAACTGGATAACCTGCCACAACAATCAAGATGAAGGACTGCCAGAGTTCCAGCATGCATTGCAGACGGGGAAGGGAAGCAGTTGCTAATCTTGAATGGGAGATCGCCTGAACAGAAATAAGTTGGCTTCAAGCCTTTTCCTCACACCGTGTAGGCCATCTGAACTGGTGAGTGTAGTTTGGACTTCTTGAAATATTGGGATAATCATTTGTAATTTAAGGCATACAGTTTTCATATTAAACGGATAAACTGATAAATGTTGGGGTCTACAAAGCATTACAGCATCCTTCGTGTATTAACCACATTCCATTTTATTCCCTTACTCGTTCATCTAAACAGGTCACACAACAGAAAGCTCGGTTCAGTCGCGTATCTGTGGCATGCTGTGAGTGTGTGGGAGGAAAGAGTAGGAATACCGTCTGTGGGTAAGACAGTGGTCTGAGCCTGTCGTAGTCCTCCTGTCCTGCTGTATCCCACAGACCCAGATTCACTGGTTTCCCATCCACCATCACATTGGCAGAGTAGTTGTCAAAGCTGAAGGAAATTGGACAGCACACTGAGTAAAAAGCAGCTGAGACTACTGACAACAGAGTAGTGTGATTACTCCTAAACAACACTTTGCAGAACTACATGACCGCGTAGATAAGGGTTGGTAAATATTTAAGGAAGCTTTTTCTCCTCCAAGTCTACTTTTTGGTATTGCATTACTATTTTTGATAAAAGCTTTTAAAAGAGAGAATGAAATTTAAGGGACTGACAGCAGGAAACAGTCCAGTCCGGAGCTGAACTGGGAGTTCCTCATTCAGGCCAGTGCTCACTGGGCTCTCAGGTATCAGGTTTTTCTGCTGAGGATGGGTGCAGCACTTTGAAACCGAATTATTCTACTAACTCTAATTTGATATGAACTGGTTTCCAACTTCTATGCTGTTGGAATATGCTGAATGACATATTTGGTCCTGCTGCTAGTTATCTTACTGATGCTGTTAGGAACCTTGGAGTCATTATGGATAGCTCATTTAAACTAGATAAACAGGTATCTAGTGTGGTTAAATCCAGCTTTCATCAATTACGTCTAATTTCCAAGGCTAAATCTTATATTCCCTACAAGGACTTGGAGAAACTTATTCATGCCTTCATTACTACAAGGCTAGATTACTGTAACTCCTTGTATATGGGCCTACAACTCTCCCTTCTTCAACGACTGCAGCTAGTTCAAAATGCCGCAGCTCGCCTTTTGACTGGCTCAAAAAAGTACGACTCTATTACCCCTGTTTTGGCAAACTTACACTGGCTTCCTATTAAATTTAGAATTGATTTTAAAGTTTTATTGCTTACTTACAAAATACTAAATAATATGGCACCTGATTACCTAGCTGATCTTCTCTGCCCGTATAGCCCCATAAGAGCACTAAGATCATCAGACCAACTGCTCTTAGTGCAACCTAGGTCTCGCCTGAAAACCAGAGGTGATCGTGCCTTCGCCGTTGCAGCACCTAGGTTATGGAATACACTTTCTTTCCATATACGCGCATCGGACTCTATTCAGTCTTTTAAATCACGTTTAAAAACATATATGTTCGATATTGTATTTAAGGTCAATTAGGGCAATTTGTATCCGGATTGCATTGGATTATGTAACCATTTTATTATATTTTCATATTTATAATTTTAATTTATTTGTACTATGATCTTATGGAAAGCACTTTGGTGTACTTCGGTCTTTGAAATGTGCTATATAAATAAACTTTGATTTGATTTTGATTTGATTATGGGATATATGCTTTTCATACTAAAGAGCCGCTCAGCTGAGCGGTTTAACACGACTGAGGTGAGATGTAGATATTTTAAAAACAAGATTTAAGGGAACTTCTGGGCACAGTTGTCATGATTATTTTGTTATGCTGGTTTAAAAAAATGTAACACTTGTGTCACGACGTAGCTGATAAACACAAAAATATCTTAACAGCTTAAAATTTGAAAAGTTAAAAAAACATTAAGGAGTATACATAAGATCAGTCTGTTTGATTTGCAATATTAAATATATAAATACTACAAATATCATGCAGTGATAAGCATGTATAGTTTCTCAGTGTACAGAACTGTGCAGGAGTTTTCAGCACATTCACATTAAGCAGCAGCTCGCTGAAGGCTGGAATGAGCGATATCGTTTATTTAATCTGATTTCATTTGACATTCATTCGTCTCTTTTCTGTGTTCTCTTTCTTGTCAGCTAAGTTCTTGTAGGAGAACAGCTGTATTATTATTATAATTATTATTAAATCCTTTGTCTGAAACCTTTAGACAGCACAGTATCTTTGACAGAGCGCTCAGCCCTACAGCATTAGATGGTCGTATTGTGAGAGCATGAGGAGTGTTTGGGTTACTCACACAGTGGGGATGTATTCACCGGGGAAGGCATTGGTGGTGTAGCTAATCAGCAGACAGGTCTTACCCACAGCCCTGAGGAAGTGACAGCAGAGGATCCAAAATTAGGCTGCAGCTCCACTCTCATACAAAACCTGAGCGTAAACAGGCTACATGTATGTGTGAGCACAATGGAGGCCTCTGTCCCCTTTCAGCTGAGTGCCACACAGACATTGGCCTACATACATGTTGCCTAGGGACACAGTAGCCTTCTATGGTAGCCACACACACACACACACACACACACACACACACACACACACACACACACACACTCTTATATCCTTGTGGGGACATCTCATTGACATAATGCAACCATCAAACATGAATGCCTAACCCTGACCCTGACCCTAAACCTAACCATAACCTAATTGTAACCCTGACACTAGAACAGCATGAGTAAAACCACATTTTGAGTCTCAAGAATGCCTTCAGACTCGTGGAGACCAAAATCCCGGTCCCCACGAGTATAGTAAACTTCCAGTTTTTGGTCCCCACAAAGATGTTAATACCTGTCCACACACAGTTACTCGCAGACATAGCCCACCTCTCCTCTGCTCACAGGCCCACAGCACCCCTCCCCTCTGACTCGAGCCACTCGATGCTACACAGACTGGTGGTGGCATGGATGAGTATTGGCTGGCTGCTCATGCATGACTCATGAGCGATTCTGTGTGCTCGTCTCCACAGACATGACAAACAGCAGTGACACACGGTGGCAAAATGTGTGACTGATATAAGAGTGATTTGAGGTCAGTGGGTCTCTGTTTGGTCAGAAGGGAAACACTGACACTTACAGCTGCTTCATTAGTCAGTTTCAATGATTACGATTATTCTTCAGAAGATCGAGTGGCTCATCTACTGATCTAAACACTGGTGGTGTGATCCCCAGCTCATCCAGGCTGTCCTTGGGCAGCACACAAAACCCAAAGATCTATGTGACTGTGTCACAGACACAAGAGCTTGAGGGCCCACAGAATAAGAACTGTATAAATAAGAAATTACAGCTACAGTGAGATCTGCTATGACGGTTTGGTAGTTAGGGCTGAAGATGCTAAAATCTTAGAAATATGGTATCTAACCAGATTCTTACTCTGGATGGCATTACCTTGGCCTCCAGTAACACTGTGAGGAACCTTGGAGTCATTTTTGACCAGGACATGTCCTTCAATGCACATATTAAACAAATATGTAAGACTGCTTTCTTCCATTTGTGCAACATCTCTAAAGTTAGAAATATCCTGTCTCAGAGTGATGCTGAAAAACTAGTTCATGCATTTATTACTTCCAGGCTGGACGACTGTAATTCATTATTATCAGGAAGTCCTAAAAACTCCCTGAAAAGCCTTCAGTTAATCCAAAATGCTGCAGCAAGAGTCCTGACAGGGACTAGAAAGAGAGAGCAGATTTCTCCTGTATTGGCTTCCCTTCATTGGCTTCCTGTTAAATCCAGAATTCAAAATCCTGCTCCTCACATACAAGGTCTTAAATAATCAGGCCCCATCTTATCTTAATGACCTTGTAGTATCATATCACCCTATTAGAGCACTTCGCTCTCACACTGCAGGCTTACTTGTTGTTCCTAGAGTATTTAAAAGTAGAATGGGAGGCAGAGCCTTCAGTTTTCAGGCCCCTCTTCTGTGGAACCAGCTTCCAGTTTGGATTCAGGAGACAGACACTATCTCTACTTTCAAGATTAGGCTTCAAACTTTCCTTTTTGCTAAAGCATATAGTTAGGGCTGGACCAGGTGACCCTGAATCCTTCCTTAGTTATGCTGCAATAGACGTAGGCTGCCGGGGATTCCCATGATGCATTGAGTTTTTCCTTTCCAGTCACCTTTCTCACTCACTATGTGTTAATAGACCTCTCTGCATCGAATCATATCTGTTATTAATCTCTGTCTCTCTTCCACAGCATGTCTTTATCCTGTTTTCCTTCTTTCACCCCAACCAATCACAGCAGATGGCCCCGCCCCTCCCTGAGCCTGGTTCTGCTGGAGGTTTCTTCCTGTTAAAGGGAGTTTTTCCTTCCCACTGTCGCCAAAGTGCTTGCTCATAGGAGGTCATATGATTGTTGGGCTTTTCTCTGTATCTACTGTACAATATAAAGCGCCTTGAGGCGACTTTTGTTGTGATTTGGCGCTATATAAATAAAATTGAATTGAATTGAAAATGCTTGTTGGGAGGGACCAACATGGCCAGGGTTAGAAATGAGTCCATCACAGGGTAAGCTCAGGCCCTGCAGTTCTTTTTCAAAAATCAGATGTGGCTTTGATATACAAGCAGATTTTAGGTCCTTCAAGTGAAAATGAAATGATGCTTCAGAATAACTACCCACGGTATAGGAGAGAAACCATGCAGGAACAGACAACATGCGAAGTTCAAAACCAGGACTTTCTTGCTGTGAGGCAACAGTGCTAACCACTGTACCACCGTGACACCCACTGAGGTGGAGATGTCAAGCAGAACCCGTCTCCTGGAGAGGAAAATATGCAAAGCCTTTGCTTTCACTTCCAGAACTCTGGACTCACACAGTACGTCTCTCAATCACACCTGTTTCACTCAAAACACACAAATGGTTCAGATTTGCTCTGCGTTGCACAAACTGAAGCTGTAAGATGTACACGCTTCAACTTCAATTCAGTTTTATTTATGTAGCACCAAAACACAACAAAACAAGGTAAAACCCTACAATAATACAAAGGTCACACATGAGTGTGAAGCACTGAGTACAAAATTCACACATAACTGAGTTTAAATGTCTCCAAACAGATCCACAGAAACAGAAAGTTGAAACAACTGCAGAGAAACAGAGATGCTGTTACACAAACACACACACAGTGCTACACGTTCAGATGTGCAGCAGTGAATACACAGGTGCTGGTAATACCACATCCCTGCTCCGAGTGTGTCAGCGAGCCAGTGTGAAGCTGGTCCACGACCCGGACACTGAAGCAGCGAACCCTGCTGTCGTTCACGTCATTACGTCCCTGTGTGCTACTGTCAGCGTGGGTCAAATAACGTGAACGACATCAGGTAACAATCTGTTCACATTCTGAAGACACCAAACACACAACTAGCAGCATCTGTACAGTCTGTATTAAAGCTGTTTGTGGCAACTGACGAGAAAAACACACATTTTTATATCCCGCCCACCTCGTAAACAGCCTCATCGCACATAGCAGCAGGTTCCTGTTGGAAACAGCTTTCTGAGCCCATGCTGCGTTAATCTCAACAACACGGTCAGGGTTACTTTTTCAAGGGCTGTGTGCGATATTTAAATTCAGTGGATTCCAACCACCGACTGCATAACAAAGATGCAAGTATCCACCGCGGGCGTCACACTTTGATTGCGAATGCTCAACCTGTCACTGTCATGCTGTAGCTCTTTGAATCCTAACATCAGCCGGGCACGGAGGCTCAGTAGCAGACTCAGGTTTAGTCTTCCTGGTGACTGCATTGGGCTTTGTGATGTCATCAGTATAACTTGACACCTTTGAGTTGAGACTAGATTAAACTGCTGAGCATCATTTCCACAGAGACTTTGGTGAAACTGGAGGTCTTTTCCTGGTGGCCATTAGAAGTAATGCATCTCTAAGGTGCCATTGCTTTTCACACCCAGAAGCTACTGCCATCTTTACTTACAGTCTGTGCTTCTAAAATGAAAAAAGAGTATTTAAAGAATTTTTAAATGACATTCATATAATTTTGCTGCATTTTTTTAAACTTTTGCTACAAATCCAAGGCAGCCCGTTTCTCTACAAGTCAAAGACTCACACTTGTGCAGGCTGTGGCACAGTTAGCTCAGTGCAGATGATCTGGTTAGAAAGAGCCATAAAACCAGCGCAGCTCCTTGGAAATACCCGGCTCTTAGTTTGGCTAGGCCCACGAGGTTAAAAATTCAGCAATTGGACGATGTTTTAAAAGTTGCTGAATGTGTGTTAAATAAGTGTGATCTCAGTAATGACCAATAATAAGTGAGACTAGGACTTCTGCAGTGATCGAGCGGCCCCAGCTCCCTCTGGAGGCAGTCGAGGACCTCTCGACTTGAAAGGTAAACTGAGCTTGTTGGTTGGACTGCTCCGGCTGTGTCTGCACACATCACCGTGCTGTAAACACAGTGTGTGAAAACAGCAGCACTGACATTGAACATTTGCACTCAGCATTCTTTTATTTTCCCATTTTGCCTTTGATGATAAAAAAGACCTTTGGCCCGCTGCTAATGTTTGTAAGAACTGATATGAGTGCCGGTGGCTTTAATCAGCAACCACTAATCATATTAGCATTTCCAAACGGCGCGGTGCATTCTCGCGGCAGACTTCAGTGCACATGCCGCTGGGTGGGATCTGGATGCAGTAAGAGCAGAATTAGGGCAGCGGGGCCTGCTGCTTGCCACTGACAGGGCCACAAATTCCTTAGCGTGCATCAGCACTTCAGCCCGCCTTCAATGGCCTACCAGGCGTGTAGGTGTTCCCGCAGCATCTCGATGCTCTTCTCCTGCCTTTGCGCTGGATGAAGACGTGGAGCTGTATCTGAGAAAGACAGGCGACCGACGGATCGCCGAGCCCCAGCCCCTTTTCACTACATAGCATCCTCCCATCATCCATCCATCAGTGGATGCATCACTGAACCCCACATGACAAATGTGCCGCTGTGCCGTTTCTGTGAGCGTGCTCTTACCCGTCGCCGACCACCACACACTTAATCGCCTGCATTTGGACAGCAGCTGGAGGCTTTCAGGGAGCCGGCGCTGGGAGTTCACCGATCCGACAGTAAGCGCTGAGGTCTCGTATGAGAACAGCGGGCCAGTCCGCTCAGCGATGGAGCCGCAGTGAAAAGGGTCGATGACGAGCAGTTACGACAGTCTCCGAGAAGTGCCGAGTGTTCTTAAAGGGACAGAGGCGGAACAGAAGAACTCCAGTACACGACGAGATGGTTCGCTCCGATCACTTCCGCCATCGCTACATGCTACCAGCTATGCTACTTACGTTACATCAATAACGTTAAGTGCAGCGTTATAAAGACAGCTAGTACAGGGCAATTCACGTGACTGAGCACAAAGATATTTAGTTTAATCCCGTCGGACAATCCTGATCTAAGCCTCGTGAAATGCATCGTAGACATTTAAATTGTTGTGTGTTCGCTGCCTTCATAAATATTTAGAAACGCAGACCAGAAACGTACTTAATCGTCAGATTGTGGAAACGTTTAGAATTGATCATATTCGATCCAAAAGAAATTTGTCTTGTACAAGTTTCCTTTTTGAAAGTGGAAACTTTCAGCTTGATGAAAGTTTCAACGTATTAAAAGAAATCTTAAACGACCCCGATCCCCTGAATATGAATTTCAGCAGCGCAGCAGTTTTACGTTAAAGCTCCACAAGCTTGTGCCTGAATCATCTTGGCAGTTAATGATCTTTGGCTGCAGTTTCAATACTAGTGACCTCATACATCCCCACCCCAACAACACGCCACACCATCACTATCACTACTGTAACCTTATCTGTTAGAATAATCCAGATCAACCACAGAACCACAATGCATTAAGACAAAACAAAGAAATACTGGTTTGTCACTGATAGCAGATCTGAAACAGAACAGTTTTATTTGGACTTTCATTATAAAATGTAAAAACAGCAGGTGTCCTGCTTTGCACCAGTGTCTACTCTGTAGTATACAATATTAAGGCATATCTGAACCAAATATCATTTTGACTGTAAACATGTACGTTTACTCAAACTGGATAAATGTGGCAGAAATGATGCTCGCTTGCAGTAAAAGCTAAGTACAGTTTATCACATGTACTGTGTGAGCTAAGGACATAAAAATGGAAATTTATGAAACAAGACCAGGTTCTGATCGCAGGACTCTTTCAGCAGCGTTGACCTTCACATGTGGAAGGTCATAGTCACCATGTCCTGGATGTGTGTGAACAGCTGTGTGACTGTGAAACATCTACAGATGTTTGATGGCTGCCTTGCAGCCTCTGGACTGTTAGGAGTTTTTGAAATCAGTATTTATTCAGACAGCTCTCTCTTCTTCCCCTCAACCACTGTAAATCCATTCGCTCCATCATTCAGTGAAGCCATAGTTCCTTTTACAAATGCACAGCTGATTCTTATTTTTCATCATGTGAAAACCTTGTTGTTTTCTACTTCACTCACTGGAACGTGTGGAAAGTGTTGGCACTAAAAAAGTGCGCTGTGTATTTATTAAAAGTAGCAATAAAAAAAAGAAAGTAGCACACCAGGACAGATTGAACTGAGCACGTCCTGATGAGATTTGTCATTTTCTAACATTATGTTAGGTATGGTTACTATTTATTAGATGCTCATATTGCTGAGCACTGATTGTCCACGTCAGGATATTCTTCAGCTCTGTGGAGCTATGCCTTATATTGCCCAGTAGACTGTCCTGCCCAGTGCGGGACCCCTGAGAGAGGCCCTGCTGGCTCATTTCTGGAGGCTGCTGTGGTGTCCCAGAGGAGAACCGTGAATGTACGAGAGGACGGCACTCTGCAAATAGCTGGCTCTGTTGGCCTCATCCTCCCTAATCCTATGGATCTCTGCCTCCTTCAGCCGCAGCTTCTCCAACATGGAAGACATCTCACTCTCTTTGTCCAGAAGAGCCTCCCTGTGGTTACTATTCAGCACTACAAGACGGCAAACCGGAGAGAGAACAGCATGAAAGAGAGCAGCGCAGAATCAAATCACACTGTTGCTTCCAGACAGTCCTGGCAAAAAGACACAAAGTTTATGTAAAGTTTAAAAGTAACCAGAACAAAAAGGGACGGCGAACCTTTAAGCTCTCTTTCCAGAGCGTTGATCTTTTCTTTAAGTGCTCCCTGTGCCGTCCTCTCTGCCTGGAGATGTCCAATCTGCTCCTGCAGCTCCACCCTCACCCGGCTCACCTCAGCCACCTTCTCCTGGTCTTTACAGCACAGCTCCTGTAAGAGCACAGCACCCCTCATTTATCACTTGATTTCAGATTAGCAAGGCCAATTTACTGACAGCGTTTCAGGCTCTGACGTGTTGACAGTAACTGTTCTAGTCAGTGTACAGATTTCTGCTCCAACATCTTTAATTCAGTTCAATTTCAGTTATTTCTTTTTTTAGATTTTATTTAAATTTTAGAACAATTCAAAGCCAATGAAAAAAATTATTTCTATGTGTAGAAACAACTTCTCTTCCAGAGCCCTTGGTGCTGCATTCTGGATCAAGTGAAGCCTTTTCAGGACAAGGATTAGGAATCAGTCCAGTCTAGAAATATTTTCATTATTTTCAGCTCCACTGTGAGTCAGGAGCTTCCCTAATTTAGACAATGTTGTTCAGATGAAAGAAGGCAAACTGTTTAATGTGTGAGTTACAGGACAACAGTTCCTCCAGGCTTCCCCACAGTGTCACCGGAGGTCCACGTCACAGTGTTTACAGACCACATGCCTCTGAAACGGACTCATGAATGAATATAAGTAGCACTTTGCTGATATCTAAGGTTACTTTCATTCATTCATAAGCACGGTGGTGCAGTGGTTAGCACTGCTGCCTCACAGAGTTCGATTCCACCGCCTGGCCGGGCCTTTCTGTGTGGAGTCTGCATGTTGTCTCTGGGCACAGTCCAAAGACATGCAGTTAGAGACGACAGGTGAACTGGTGATTCTAAATTGGCCATAGGTGTCGTTGTGAGTGTGAATAGTTGTCTGTCTCTCTGTGTTAGCCCTACGGTAGCTGGGATAGGCTCCACCCCCCGCGACTCTGACAAGGATAAGATTTTAGGACATTGCTCATTTCTCATATGGCACAGGTGTCGAACTCCAGGCCTCAAGGGCCGGTGTCCTGCAGGTTTTAGATGTGTCCTTGATCCATCACAGCTGATTTAAAGGATAAATGACCTCCTCAACATGTCTTGAAGTTCTCCAGAGGCTGGTAATGAACTAATCCTTTGATTCAGGTGTGTAGACCCAGGGTGAGATCTAAAACCTGCAGGACACTGGCCCTCGAGGCCTGGAGTTCAACACCCCTGTATATGGCCTTTGGTTTGGTCTGCTACATCAGTCAACAGCCTGCACAGATGCTTGGCTGTATGCAGCCAACACTATGGTAGCTGTGCTTTCAGGGCTGACCTGCTCCTGTCTTTTGGTTTCCTGTTGACACAAGCTAGCTGTATATCTAGCATCACCGAGGTTTACTGCCTACAAAGAAATGAAGGAGACAAAATCATAACATTGATGTATCTTTTATGGAGCTATGCTCGGGTATTAAAGTGGGTGGAATGATCCAGAATGGCAATTTTGGTGTAGATGTCCAAAAATGGTGGTTGCAGTGCTTCAGCATCAAGCTAGCACTGCAGCAGAGGAGTGTGCATGAAGGCAGAGGAAATCAGTCAAGATAGCTTGTGTTACATCAAATCAAAGAGCAGTAAACCTCAGAGCAGCAGCGGCACAGGTCAACTGATCACAGCCTGCAGAGAAAGAAGACCTGCTGCAGCTCACAATAGCAACATGGAGCCAGTACTGCCAGTCTTTGACCGCCGACTGTACTCATACTCATTTCTCTGTTTGGATGTGGAGGCAAAGGTTTTACTTTTATGTGCTAATATTATTTGATTGTAATATTAATAGAGCATGAGCTTCAGTTAGCTTTCCACAAAAGCATCTGGCAGTAATGTCCTTACTTTGAGTACATTTCAGAGCCTGTACTGTTTCACTGTTACTGAGTAACGTTTAACACAAGTATGTGTACTTTTCTTAAGGAAACACTGTGTGTACTTTAGCCACCTCTGCTGGTAAGTCTTATAGTTAGAGGTGTGGCAGCTGAAACCTGTTCTAGGCCCAAACTCTGCTAATTGTGTCCTGTAGATACAGGAGCTACAGTTGGAGTGGTGTTTGTACAACAGGCAGGTGGTGCATCCTGACCTGCTGCAGCTCCTCTATCCTGCGTCGTAGTGCGTCCATCTCAATGCTCTGCTGGCTGTTCTTGGCCTGCAGCTCAGAGATGGTCTGTTTCTGCTGGGAACAGTGCAGCTGGACCTCCTGCAGGGATGAACGCACCGAGCGCAGCTTCTCCTCCAAGGACGACACGTGCTCCTGCTGCTCAGAGGAGTCAACACAGAAGGAAATGCTGTGGAGGGTCTTTCACAGGTATTAGAGCCCAGCAATTAAAGGTGACAGTGGTTTTTAACATTAGGGAAACTTACAATATGATGCAATCCCAATAGGTTGCCCATATTGATTTTGTGATCAGTTGTGTGATAAATCAACAAATCTGTGTAACTGAAGGAGAGAACGTTTATTCTAAAGAGGAAACTGTGGAGTCAGTTTGCTGTCCCGCAGTTTCTTTGTCTTTACCACTTCAGCGAGCTTGTGCTCACTGTGCGTCAAAATATTCATATATTAAATAAAATATGGTGCAGCCTTTGCATTTAACCCATTCATGAGGAATGATCATTTGGAGCAATGAGCACAAAGAAATGTAAAATGTAATTCATTCGTCTCTGCCTGATGTTATGACTGTAGGGTCACTGGAGGTCAAAGCAAAGTAAAAAGATTTTTTTACTCAGCTTAGAACATTTTCAAGACCCTTGAAAAATAAATTTAAGGACTAAGGTCATTTTTAAGGAGTCTCTAGGAAATCGACCGTCAATTCATGTACAAGATTTAGAGATTCACAGACGCTTCTTCCTGTTTCTGCAGGTCAGCACACAGTGACATTGTAAATGGATTAAAGAGCCGGACTGTACACACACACACACACAGTGTCGTACTGAACAGACAGCATGATGACAGTTGGGTCGGTGGGGTTCAGCCACGCTCTGCTTTTCCTCAGAGCTCTGAGTAAATGACTCGTCCTGCTAGTCAAAGACAAAGTGGTGGGTGGAGAAAGAAAAGTACGGCCACCAGGTTTGGAGATGCTCGTTCTCCACTCACCACCATGACTTTGAAAACTTAGGTTGTAAGTGACCAAAGTTTGAACTCACCTCTTCCAAACGCACTTGAGCTCGCACTCGTCCCAGCTCCTCCTCTGCCTGGGCCCTTTCTGCCACAAACGCTGCTTTAGCTTTACTCAGTTCCTGGAACAGATGAGACGACAGATTATCACGAGAAACCCATTCGGGATGGTTTGTTAACTCCCACTCTGGGTGTAGGATTAAGAACTCCACTTCACTGTCATTTATTCTGTAGAAATGATCCCAGATTACAGGGAAACTGTTTTATTAAACTGTGTGCAGCAGCTGTGGTTTTATCATTCTCCTCTGCAGTACCAAGGTGTCCCATGCTTTCTACATTCACCTTCAGTTTGGCCTGATAACTGGGAAATTCCCTGGTGCCAAAGAGATGTTTGCTTGTGGATTTGAATAACTGTCTGGAATATACAGTTAGGGAAAGTTGACCCTTCAATCCTTAAATAAACAGAGACTCACACAGTCTTTGTCACTGAACCTTAAATATGTTAAAGAAACAAACTTAAATTCAGGTATAACTCTGTGTTAAAGCTCGTACATCCCTGGATTAGTCACTATTCTGATATCATCAACTGACAGCCTTCAGTTTATGTATATAGCTTCCATTCACAATGTGACAGATCAAAATGAGAGACACCCAGTTTTGGATCCTTTCGATACTGTCGACCATAATATCCTATTAGAGCGATTAGAGCACGCTGTAGGTATTACAGGTACTGCACTGCAGTGGTTTGTATCATATCTATCTAATAGACTCCAGTTTGTGCATGTAAATGGAGAGTCCTCTTCACACACTGAGGTTAATTATGGAGTTCCACAGGGTTCAGTGCTAGGACCAATTCTGTTTACATTATACATGCTTCCCTTAGGCAGCATCATTAGAAGACATAGCATAAATTTACACTGCTATGCTGATGACACCCAGCTCTATCTGTCCATGAAGCCAGATGATACAAGTGTGTATCTTATGTGCTATGCCAAGTTCCTCTGAGTCACAGATTTGGGTGATGTAACACATGGCACGGATCACTTTGATTGTGGTAAACATATGAATACTTGTATGTTGCGTTGCAGTTTGAGTAGTGTGAGCTCTGACCTCCTCCAGTTGTATCCGCTGTCCCTCCAGTTTGAAAATGCGATCCTGCAGGGCCCGCTCACTTTCTTCTAAATGTCGGTTTATATGCTCCACCTTCACAGGAACATAAACTTTCAGTAACTGATGCTGTTAAAATGACCCATCTATTAAAACCGTGCATTTTGCTCTCATTATTAACACATTCGAACTTTGATTCTTCTACGTGGCGTTGTGTGCCACCCAACAGCACACCTCTTTCTGGCGGAGACTGTCCATGTCGTCCAGGGTTTGCTTGGACCTTCGCTTCTCTGATTCCAAACGGTCTGTCAGACACACAGGAAATCTCTGCTGGCGTTCACGTTACAAAAGGACTTTATATGTTCATAGTTGATAACACGCGTTACCTTCAGCCTGTGCTAGTCGCAGCTTGAGCTCAGCTGTGCTGGTGGTCAGCTCCTGTTTCAGCTCAAAGATCAGCTGCTGCTGAGACTTACACCTGCGCTCCATCTCCTCCACCTAACACACACACCAACATCCCAGAGTGCTCACAGTGCAAATACCAAAGTGCAAATGATGAAAGTGAAAAGACAGGCCTCGTACGTTATTCTTGAGTTGACCGTTGGTCTCTGTCAGGTTCTGGATGTCTCTGAGGAGTTTTCCCTGTCGTAGTACAGCGTCCTACAGAACGTAAGGAAAGAGGTGACAGTAATACACACAGGTCACACACACACACACGTCTCACACACACACGTCACACACACACGTCTCACACACACACACGTCACACACACACGTCTCACACACACGTCTCACACACACACACGTCACACACACACGTCTCACACACACGTCACACACACACGTCACACACACACGTCACACACACACACACGTCTCACACACACACACGTCACACACACACACACGTCTCACACACACACACGTCTCACACACACACACGTCACACACACACACACGTCACACACACACGTCTCACACACACGTCTCACACACACACACGTCACACACACACACACGTCTCACACACACACACGTCTCACACACACACACGTCTCACACACACACACGTCACACACACACGTCTCACACACACGTCTCACACACACACACGTCACACACACACGTCTCACACACACGTCACACACACACGTCACACACACACGTCACACACACACGTCACACACACACGTCTCACACACACACACGTCTCACACACACACACACACGTCACACACACACGTCTCACACACACGTCACACACACACGTCACACACACACGTCACACACACACACACGTCTCACACACACACACGTCACACACACACACACGTCTCACACACACACACGTCTCACACACACACACGTCACACACACACACACGTCACACGTCACACACACACGTCACACACACACGTCTCACACACACACACACACGTCACACGTCACACACACACGTCACACACACACACACGTCTCACACACACACACGTCACACACACACGTCTCACACACACACACACGTCACACACACACGTCTCACACACACACGTCTCACATACACACACGTCACACACACACACGTCACACACACACACGTCACACACACACACGTCTCACACACACACGTCTCACACACACACGTCACACACACACACGTCTCACACACACACGTCACACACACACACGTCACACACACACACGTCTCACACACACACGTCTCACACACACACGTCACACACACACACGTCTCACACACACACGTCACACACACACACACGTCTCACACACACACGTCTCACACACACACGTCTCACACACACACACGTCTCACACACACACGTCACACACACACGTCTCACACACACACACGTCTCACACACACACGTCACACACACACACGTCTCACACACACACGTCACACACACACACGTCTCACACACACACACGTCACACACACACACGTCTCACACACACACACGTCTCACACACACACGCCACACACACACGTCTCACACACACGTCACACACACACACACGTCACACACACACGTCTCACACACACACACGTCACACACACACACACGTCACACACACACACGTCTCACACACACACACGTCACACACACACACACGTCACACACACACACACACACACACGTCACACACACACGTCTCACACACACACACACACACACGTCTCACACACACACACACGTCACACACACACGTCACACACACACGTCACACACACACACACGTCTCACACACACACACGTCACACACACACGTCTCACACACACACACACGTCACACACACACGTCTCACACACACACACACGTCACACACACACGTCTCACACACACACGTCTCACACACACACGTCTCACATACACACACGTCACACACACACACACGTCACACACACACACGTCTCACACACACACGTCTCACACACACACGTCTCACACACACACGTCTCACACACACACGTCACACACACACACGTCACACACACACACGTCTCACACACACACGTCTCACACACACACGTCACACACACACGTCACACACACACACGTCTCACACACACGTCACACACACACGTCACACACACACACGTCTCACACACACACGTCTCACACACACACGTCTCACACACACACGTCTCACACACACACGTCACACACACACGTCACACACACACACGTCTCACACACACACGTCTCACACACACACGTCTCACACACACACGTCACACACACACGTCACACACACACACACGTCTCACACACACACGTCACACACACACACGTCACACACACACACGTCTCACACACACGTCACACACACACACGTCTCACACACACACGTCACACACACACACGTCTCACACACACACGTCACACACACACACGTCACACACACACACGTCACACACACACACGTCACACACACACACACACGTCTCACACACACACACGTCACACACACACACGTCTCACACACACACGTCACACACACACACGTCTCACACACACACGTCACACACACACACGTCACACACACACACGTCTCACACACACACGTCACACACACACACGTCACACACACACACGTCTCACACACACACGTCTCACACACACACGTCACACACACACACACGTCACACACACACGTCACACACACACACGTCACACACACACACGTCACACACACACACGTCTCACACACACACGTCACACACACACACGTCTCACACACACACGTCACACACACACACGTCTCACACACACACGTCTCACACACACACGTCACACACACACACACGTCACACACACACACGTCTCACACACACACGTCTCACACACACACGTCACACACACACACACGTCACACACACACACGTCACACACACACACACGTCACACACACACGTCACACACACACGTCACACACACACACGTCTCACACACACACGTCACACACACACACGTCACACACACACACGTCACACACACACACGTCACACACACACACACACGTCTCACACACACACGTCTCACACACACACGTCACACACACACACGTCACACACACACACACACACACACACACGTCTCACACACACACGTCACACACACACACGTCACACACACACACGTCTCACACACACACGTCACACACACACACGTCACACACACACACGTCACACACACACACACACGTCTCACACACACACGTCACACACACACACGTCACACACACACACGTCACACACACACACGTCTCACACACACACGTCACACACACACACGTCACACACACACACGTCACACACACACGTCTCACACACACACGTCACACACACACACGTCACACACACACACGTCTCACACACACACGTCACACACACACACGTCTCACACACACACGTCACACACACACGTCTCACACACACACGTCACACACACACGTCACACACACACACGTCTCACACACACACGTCTCACACACACACGTCTCACACACACACGTCACACACACACACGTCTCACACACACACGTCACACACACACGTCACACACACACACGTCTCACACACACACGTCACACACACACACGTCACACACACACACGTCTCACACACACGTCACACACACACACGTCACACACACACGTCACACACACACACGTCTCACACACACACGTCACACACACACACACGTCTCACACACACACACGTCTCACACACACACGTCACACACACACGTCTCACACACACACACGTCACACACACACGTCTCACACACACGTCACACACACACACATGTCTCACACACACACGTCACACACACACACGTCTCACACACACACACACGTCTCACACACACACACGTCTCACACACACGTCACACACACACACACGTCACACACACACGTCTCACACACACACACGTCACACACACACACACGTCACACACACACACACGTCTCACACACACACACGTCTCACACACACACGTCACACACACACGTCTCACACACACACACGTCACACACACGTCTCACACACACGTCACACACACACACACGTCACACACACACGTCTCACACACACACACGTCACACACACACACACGTCACACACACACACGTCTCACACACACACGTCACACACACACACACGTCACACACACACGTCTCACACACACACACGTCACACACACACACGTCACACACACACACACGTCACACACACACGTCTCACACACACACACACGTCACACACACACGTCACACACACACGTCACACACACACGTCTCACACACACACACGTCACACACACACACGTCACACACACACACACACGTCTCACACACACACACACGTCACACACACACGTCTCACACACACACACGTCTCACACACACACACGTCACACACACACGTCTCACACACACGTCACACACACACACACGTCACACACACACGTCTCACACACACACACGTCACACACACACACACGTCACACACACACACGTCTCACACACACACACGTCACACACACACACACGTCACACACACACGTCTCACACACACGTCACACACACACACACGTCTCACACACACGTCTCACACACACACACGTCTCACACACACACACGTCACACACACACACGTCACACACACACACACGTCACACACACACGTCTCACACACACACACACGTCACACACACACGTCACACACACACGTCACACACACACACGTCTCACACACACACACGTCACACACACACACGTCACACACACACACGTCACACACACACACACGTCACACACACACGTCTCACACACACGTCTCACACACACACACGTCTCACACACACACACGTCACACACACACACGTCACACACACACGTCTCACACACACACACACGTCACACACACACGTCACACACACACGTCACACACACACACGTCTCACACACACACACGTCACACACACACACGTCACACACACACACGTCACACACACACACACGTCACACACACACGTCTCACACACACACACACGTCACACACACACACGTCTCACATACACACACGTCACACACACACACACGTCTCACACACACACGTCACACACACACACGTCACACACACACACGTCTCACACACACACGTCACACACACACACGTCACACACACACGTCTCACACACACACGTCACACACACACGTCACACACACACATGTCTCACACACACACACGTCTCACACACACACGTCACACACACACACGTCTCACACACACACGTCTCACACACACACGTCTCACACACACACGTCACACACACACACGTCACACACACACGTCTCACACACACACGTCACACACACACACGTCACACACACACACGTCTCACACACACACGTCTCACACACACACGTCACACACACACACACGTCACACACACACGTCTCACACACACACACACGTCACACACACACACGTCTCACATACACACACGTCACACACACACACACGTCACACACACACACGTCTCACACACACACGTCACACACACACACGTCACACACACACACGTCTCACACACACACGTCACACACACACACGTCACACACACACGTCTCACACACACACGTCACACACACACGTCTCACACACACACGTCACACACACACACGTCACACACACACACGTCTCACACACACACGTCACACACACACACGTCACACACACACACGTCTCACACACACACGTCACACACACACACGTCACACACACACACGTCTCACACACACACACGTCTCACACACACACGTCACACACACACACGTCTCACACACACACGTCACACACACACACGTCACACACACACACGTCACACACACACGTCTCACACACACACGTCAGGTGTCGTTGGAAGAAGATCTCCCTCAAATGTGTGACGTGGTCGTACAGACTACCACCAAACTACCAAAGACTCAAAGTTTTTTGAATTTTGTGCATTAAAACATTACTTAGTAAAAATTCCATATTAATATACACTTTAATGTCTGCAGTAGTGTGCATGCACATAAATGTTCTGGGATATGTATTATTATGTGCAATTTGAAATCAACTAGTTTGTAGAGTGAGTTTGGTTTGCGGGGTGAAGACAAAGTCAGAGTGCAGCGTTTGGTTTCTCATCAGTTCAGCAGCTGCTGGTTTGTGGATTGAAACTTCTACTGCTGTATAACTGCTGCTGTTTCAGGTGTGGATGCTCCACTAACACCTGCCCACAGCAGGAATGTGAAGACTCTATAGGTGGGACGGACCTGCTGTCGCTTCAGCCTATTGCCACCTGCCTGTAGTTCAGTCCTGTTGAGGTGTTGAGTCAGTCTGCCAGGCTGTGACGCAGCCACACAGAATACTCTGGATGACAGGAGGAGGTGATATGTCCGTCTATGCCCGTCCTCCTCAGCCACCTTAGGAAGAGGAGCCACTGTCTTGCTGTTTTGTGAGCAGCAAACATCATCACTAATGTTTATTCTCACAACCTGAAGCAGCTGACTCTCTCCACCTCTACGCCCTCGATGAAGAGGGGGTATCAGCCTCTTCCCAGCAGCCACAGCGAGCTCCTGGTCATGCATCATGGTGTCAGGCTCTCGGCTCCATTGCCTCTATGTGATGTGGTCATGCAGCCACTTTTAAAGCAGGACTGGATCTATTATTCCTTAACAGTTACAAACCAGTGTCAAACCTCCTTTTTGTCTCTATGGTCACTGAAAATTGCTGCGAAAAAAAGAAAGCTAACTGCATTGTTGGGTTTTCAGCAGCACTATAAAATCATCTGCTCTGCATGATGTTATTATGTTTTAGTATTGCTGGATTTGTCTGCTGACTCTGTGACCTCATCAGCCATGTAGCATGTACATGCTGGTCATGTATTTCAGCTTGTTTGTACAGTGTCCTACCATGTAAAGGTAAAGCTGCCATCACTCTGTACCTCGTGCTCTTTCTTCCTCTCTTTGCTGTGTTGTTCCCTCTGTTCTTCTTTCTCAGCTTTCAGTCGAGACAGCAGCTCTCCCATGTTTTGGTTTTTCTGCTCAGAGAGTGCGAGGGCAGCTTCTGTCATCTGCAGCCTGCACAACAACAGATGATGCTGTTAAACGCATGTTTTGGAGGCCCCGGTTACATTGATCTTTAATCTCTGACTACCAAACTCTAATCAGCTAATCCTTTGTCCAAACTGACATCTGTGCCAAGTCTCGAGAGATTCCTGCAAATTTCCTCAGATTGATATCGCTGTCAGGAAAATAGGACAAAGAACTGCTATCATGTTTGGATACTGGAAACCATAATCGTCATCAATCATCCCAGTGTAACGCATCAGAGCTTCTACATTTACAGAGTGGCTCATAATAAAGGTGTTGGTAAGAACGAGAGGAGGGCTGGACTCTGTAAGTTCCCTCTTGTTTCTCTTGTTCTCTGCTGGTAAAATTCCCTCTTTGGCAGAAATAACTCCTCTGCCTTTTGCATAACTGTCCACCACTCTCCTCAGCTTGCTGACTTTTTTGGCCGTGGCTTCATGCAAAAATTCTTCAGTTGCAAGATGTCTGGAGGCATTTTTGCATGTACTGTGTTTTTCCAGATGTATCCACAGCATTTGAAAGCTATCAGATGCGACCTTGAACTAAGTCAGAACCCTGCGTTTCTGCTGCTGTAAACGTCCATCCACCGTCTGACTGAGCATCCTAGAAAAGTCCCTCTAGCTCAGGGGTGGGCAATCTCAGTCCACGAGGGCCGGTGTCCCTGCAGGTTTTAGATCTCACCTTGGGTCAACACACCTGAATCACATGATTAGTTCGTTACCAGGCCTCTGGAGAACATCAGGACATGTTGAGGAGCTAATTTAGCCATTTAAATCAGCTGTGTTGGTTCGAGGACACATCTAAAACCTGCAGGGACACCGGCCCTCGTGGACTGAGATTGCCCACCCCTGCTCTAGCTACTCTGTAACCATCTTTAGATCAAATCCAGGCAGTTATTTGGATAACGATCATTTCAGTGCTCAGTGGGACTCAAACCCACACGTCAAAAACAAACAACATTATGTGACTCTGTAAGTATATGTACAGAGCTTTCCTCTGACGTGTTACTCCACACCTGCTGGGCACACATACAGTTCAACAGCATTACAACCTATTGTTCACATGTGGCAGCACAACATGACTGGCTAACTGGGGGAGGGGCTTAGAACTCTCCATGGATTTCAGCATTTTTTTGAGTGCCAAGTCTCCTGATATAAAGTGATCCTGGTGTTTTCTTCTTGTATGATTGCAACAGCCACATATACGAGCAGCTGTCTTCTCTAATGTTACAGCAAAGTATTTTCACACAGCTGTTTACTGAACGAGGACTGACGGAGGAGGAAACGATTACTTTGCAGTGAGAGAGTTGACAGTGGACTTTCTCTCGTTCAGAGCTTCCTGAAGTTGGCCGATCTGAATGGAGGTTGACCTGACGACAGAGAAAAAGTCACAGAATCATAAGAGGATGCAGGTGCCTCCACACACCATCTTCCAGGCTATTGGCCAATGGCCACAGAGTCACCACTCACCTACTGGAGCGTCCCATCTCATCCCTCTGCCTGTCTATGGTCTCCATCAGGCTCAGGAACTGAAACAAAAGTTAGAAATAAAAAACTGTATTTAATCTGAGTAGGTTATCTGGACATTTTGACCCCCACTGGGCATTACTGTGGTTCATTATGACTCACAGAAATATTTGACTACACATTAAAAATTTGTGTAGACAACCGTGAAGATATCAGACTCCCTCGCTCCACCGTTATCAGCTTAGTCCAAACGTTAACCTGATTTGTACCGATATGTGTGTCTTGGCTATTTATGGGATTCATTTTTACTGCAGCTAGGCTGTGTGTCCACTATGTGATGAGAAACAGCTGCACTCACCTCTCGAGTGCAAATTGCTTTTTGACTTTGATCTGTTTGCATTTGTCTCTTTGGAAGAGTAAATAAAGGTGCATCACTACACAGAAAATAAACCATTACAGAATCCATCCTGTGGTCTGTAGATCTGTGGATCTGTAATCACAGTGGGCTACAGCTACAAGAGTGCATGCACTGGGATTTCCTACTGGTGGTGCAAGTGCTGGGAGGATCAGAAGTCCCGTATTCAGACAGGTTGTAGATTTCTGATCGCTTCTCTGGGAGAAATGTTTCCTGAATTCAAAACTTTGGAGGTGAATGGCTGACCTGTGGTGTCTGCAGTTCGGGATTACGAGGTTACCTGCCGGCCCTTCTCCTCCTTCAGTGTTTGAATCTCCTTGCTGAGGACCTGGGTCCGGCTGCGGCTGTCCCTCAGGGTGGACCGCCTGTCTGAGTTGTGCCCTGTGGCCTGCTCTGAAAGGTAAAGATGGCTCTCAGCGTGACCATGTTATAGTAACGCTAACAAAGCCATACTGCTAGCGTTACGACCTCTGGTAGGACTTACCGAGAGCTTTCAGCGTGTCACTGGGAATGTTGTTCCCAGCCATCTCCAGCTGCACTATGCTCTTGTTGTTTTGAAGTGCCTCCAGCATGGACCTGCCTCCCAGCAGACCAATATTGTTCCACCTCAGATCTGAGAAAGGTAAGAGGAGTTAGCATGGACCATCTGCTGATGACAACAGCAGCCTCTACAACTTAAACTTATGATGCTGCCATACGACGGAGGCTGCTCTTAAAAGCTGTTCTCTACCAAACGATACGGTACATGACGTTAACCAGTTAGAGTCACCTAGAACTTCCAGTGTGCTGTTGCGTTTGAGTGCCAGAGCGAGCTCCGACGCTCCATGGTGGTTGATTTGATTGTTGCGCAGGTCCAGCTGCGTCAGCACGCAGTTGGAAGCTAAACCGCTGCAGAAGAGCGAGAAAGCTTCGTCCCACACGCCCAACGCATTCCACTCCAGCACCAGCCTGCAAAAACCAAACACTGCCAGTTAATTAGGGACACTCTTCAGTACTCAGACTATGTGCTGACAGATTCCTTCAGTGATCAGAAATGTGTGATAAGACTGTGCATTTGGTCACGTTTCTGCTGATGGGTTTATTTTGTTTTCAGTATGATGAATTCCAGGATATGATGTCCCACACTACAGGTCTGCTCTTACTTTCATGTCATGTGTCTTTCGTGTGTTTGAAAATTGCCACAAATGCAATATTTTTGTTCACATCTTGGTTGTTTGATTGAAACTCATTTGTGGTGAAATACAAAGTGTCAGAGTGTTTCTCACCAAAAACAGAAGTGACTACAGCGGTTTTTGTGTGGTTAACTCAACTACTAAATATTCTGTGTGATCACTAAAGTGTCTGTGTGTCTCTACACACAGCCTGCGGGCTTTCGCATACAACTATACAACTATTAACAGCCATAGGGGAAAGGAATGAAATCGTACACAGACAGGAAAAGCATGAGTCTTACCTGCGCAGCGTCTTGTTTTGTGCCAACAACTGTCCCAGCACCTCAGCTCCTGATGATCTCAGGTTATTCCCCTGTGAACAATAAAAACACAACCTAAGGACACACGGATATTGTGCAATAAGATAAAACTAGTGTCACCGTGTGTGGAGAGTCTAATTTGGGAGCTGGTACCTTTAGATCCAGGACTTTGACAGTCGTGTTGTCAAACAGTCCACTGAGGAGCACTCTGACACCTGAGAGTCACACACAGCACAGTGACTAACACACACACAGACCTGCACTCAGCATCCTGAGTCACAATATTTACCAGAGCAGCAAATGTGGTTTATTATGCTAATGAGAAAAAAGATCTATATGAATGTGTTCTATTTCTCTGTTTGTTTGTTGCATTTAAAAAAGACTGCTTGCATTTATCCTTCTAATTCAAGCAGAGCAAACTCTGTAAATGTGAAGATCTGTTCAGGATCAGAACCAAAGGACTTTTTGTTGACAGCATCTGTGTGATATGTAGCCTAACACACTCATTCTGATAGCTTTATTAACCATCAGACTGACTAAAGTACATTAAATAGACGTGCTGCAGCAGTGTGTCTCAGGCAGGGCCACATCACTGCATCATTGACATCACCGAGCACCATACACTTGCACATACTGTATAATTCTCCAGCTTACATAAAGACTGTCCTTACACACCTTCCTCGCTGAGCATGCAGTCACTGAGTGACACCTCAGTAAAGACAATATCCTTATGGAAGGCCTTAGCCAGCACTGAGCAGGTATCTGCAGACAGGCTCTGTCCACTCAGGTCCAGTCTGGAGCCCTGAGCAGACCTGCTCTCCTGGAGCTGAGCTACAACACCCTCCTGAGGCTCCACGCCTCCCTCCTTACACAGACGGAGGTATATCCGCCTGAAATCCTCCATTCAGGCTCTGCAGACTCCTGATCATCTGATGAGCAGAGCTTTCTGTCCTCAGACCAACTGGTGAAAAGAGGGAGAGACAAAAGTTGCTACTGCTGCTATCTATACATGTGCTGTTCATTTTCTATGTATCACAGATAAATGCATTAATCAATAACAAAAACGCCGAGGGATTCTTTTTTTTTTTCTTTTGCTGAATTTAAGAAATAATTGATGATCACACGACACTGAATCAACTTTAACCACTGTAGCGACCAGCCTGCACAGCTGTGTGGATTTAAAGCGTACTGACGTGTATTTTACATGGTAGCTTGTAACAGGCAGACCCACGCTGAACAGCCAGTTTTGAATGAAAGTGACGCGAGGAGCTATCTCCACGCGAGTCAGAGGCTCGCGCGGGACAATCAAATCTTAAACCGATGATCAAAGTAAGGAGGTGTTTAAACCGGATTTCGTGACTAGCGATCAAAATAATAATTACAGGTTAAGATAAAAACACAGACCTCCACCAAAACTGTCTTCCTGACAATTATTGTTGTTGTAGCTCGACCAGCTGACAGAAAAAGGAAACCAGGGCACAGAGTAACTAGGAAGTGTTTGACGCAAAGCATTTTGGTCAACGTAGTTTCGAAAAAATAAGTCTTTATTTATCTATCTGTTTGTTCGTTTTTATCAGGCCTAATCTGTGTGAGGATGAGCTAAGACTGTCTATGATACTGTTTAAACAGATCGTCAAAAACAGAAGGTTGTTAAGCATCGTATTGTTTAATAATGTTATTCATGCAGAAGGAAGACGGAGTTTTTGCTCAACCAGCAGGGGGCAGTAAAGACAACAACGGGTCGCATAGTTGCAACGGAGGGTAAAAGAAGAAGATGGACATTAGCCAAAGAAAAGAGAAACGAGCATGGCCGGGAGCGTCAGTAACACCGTCCCTGCGATAACTAGCTCTTTGTCACAGCTACAGGCTTTAAACGGATTGTTTGCGATATATAAAAAACAAGGGCCGACCTCCGCAGACGTGTTAAATGTACTCAAGGAAGCTTTGCTCAAGGGTAACGGGCCCAAACAGCAGCAGGACGCTCAGCCCGGGGTTTGTGAAAAGCTGACCGTAAACCGTTTGTGTCGCTTTATCTTTCAGAAGCGGGAGTGAAAAATCCAAACCCGCGGAAGAGGAAGAATCAGAGCCTGAAGATGGGACACGGAGGGACGCTGGACAGCGCTGCCAGCGGGGTGCTGGGTAAGCGGCTAGGCTAGCGTTCACGTCCCGGTGCTGGGCCACGTGCGACTGTTGTCTTTCCTGCCCGGGGAGGAGGGGGGGAAGAGGGGGTCAGTCCCAGCCTCCGTGTTTACTATTATTAAATGTAAAGCACCGACAGGGCCCGACCTTCAGGGCTGCAACATATCACCCCAGTCTGATTCAGTCATGCGTGTCTGGGGGCCTTTTGTGCTGAACTACAGAGTTCACTGTTAAGCTCAAATTGATTTATATTGATATAAATCTCAAATTCCTGAGATATACACTGTCGTTTGTCTAGAAGTGGTTTTTACAATACATACTTTAAAATTAGTCTGTAATAGGTGCATTTTCTTTTCTTTTGCACATTTTTCTTCTCATGCGTGTCCTGAGAAAGTCCGCGACATCGTGACTCCTACTGCATTTTCTATGACAACATGCTTGCTATTTTTCTATGGATAAAATATAGTAAAATCATGAAATCTGATCTTCTTATTGTTTTGATATATAACTATATTCCTCATAAGCAGTGTACCCTTGGTGCTGGCCCTTCATCCTCTATGAAGAGTGGAATGGTCCAGATGACACACCTGTGCAGGTGTGGAGATGTGTAGGAGCGAGGCCGGTGGACTTTTTAACACAACCTTGAGGAGTGGAGAGGTGTACTGATATCACAGATGATGTTCAGGCAGCACCTCCGCACTCCGGTCTTTCCTTCTCTCTCACTGCCTCCTAACATGCCATCCCTCTTTCCACTTCCATCAAGGTGCCAGTGGAAACAGCATCACAGTGTCTATGAGCACCTCGTTAGATCTATCAGGTGTTTTTTCCTGCATTTTCTACAGTGTAGAACAGGCTGTCCCAGTTTGTCAGTGTCCCATTTGTCTAAATCTGAGCTGCTTTATCAGCAGTCACACCATCTTTAAGTGGCACAGTTCCACTGGCAGCCATACAAGCCCATCCCATAATGCTGCTTCCAGCATGTTTGACAGATAATGTGGTATGCTTCATTTCCTTCTGCATACTTTTTGTCTTCCCATCGTTTTTGTATAAATTTATCTTAGTTTCACCTGACAAAAGTGGGGTTTTTTTCTCCAGAACTGTCTTTTAAATGTTTCCTGGCAGATGTAGTCCGGCGTTCTTGGTCTTGAGTGTAACCAGTGGTTTGCACCATGGCGTAGGTTTTAACAATGACAGGCCGAGCTCCTCAACTGTTTTCGGGACTTGAGTCGATGTTGTGTCGGGATTTTTATTTCTTCACCAAGTGAAGAATTCATTTAAATTTTCTTCAGTGGTGTTTTGGGCCTTTGGGTGTTTCTGGGTGGCCCGTGCTTTCCATCTTTTTAAGAATGGACTAGATTGGTAATTTGCTCTCTCTTTGTGCTTTTAGCTCAATGATGGCCTCCTTCAATTGCAGCCTCATATTGACAGTTTCGCTGAACAACTGCCAAATGCAAGTTAAACCACTGTCATTGAACAATGATGTTATAGGACTCGATTTTCCTTATAACTTATGAGCCCAACTGTAGTTCTTATCTTTATTAAAGTGTTTTATAAAGCAGCTAAAAGTGCAGAAGTCTGGTCCATTGACTCCAATTAGCAGAGGTGAGGCCACAACCCTGCTGATTGTCTGTCAAAGTGGCCACACCCATAATTTTAGGAAAAATTAATTCACTGTGGTTGAATTAAACCCACAGTCACCATCAAAGGGAAAATTGGGTAAAGAGACCAAACTGGTCTTTTGAAAGGCAGTGAAAATGCTTTTATTGCTGTTTAGTTGAAAATGTTAACACTGGAGTCAGAGCTAACCTGAAGTGTCTTTGGTGTTTCCATGACGAAAGGAACCGTGTGCACCAAGAAATACAAGCAAAAGATGTTAAACGAGTCCAAATATGGACTTTGAGTTCAAATATGAGCTTTGATACCCCAGCTGCTGTGCCTTTGTGAGGTGCAGAAGACAAATATGTGCACGTTTCCCACAGTGTGACATGGCTTTGATTGTAAGACGGCTCTTAACCAGCATGGCTGCAACAACATCCTGCAGCACGATGCCATGTTGTCTGGTTTGAGCTCCGCAGCACAGGGAGAAGAGAGCACGCCTCCACCTTGTCCTTAAACAAAAAGCTGTTCAGTCAGGTGATGTTGGGTCAGTCTGAGTGAAAAGCAGCCGCTTCACTGCTGCTTGAAAAGTCCCAGGTGATGATGTCATGAAGAAGGGAATAAAGGTTGTTATCAACTGTTAACAAAGCACAAAGATGAACACTTAATATAAATGTTTCAGTATATTCTGAGTTTGGTGAACTTTGATTAGATTAATGAATTAAAAGTGAGTTCAGTGAACATTTCAACCTGTAAGGGGCGCTAGCAGGACTTTAATCATTGGACTCTCTTTGTTTCAGTTGTTGGTGTTGGGAACGGCACCAAAATGCTCAGCACAATGTTGACTGGGTCAAAGGTCAGTTTGTTTCACTGCTGTTTGAACTAAACTAAAATGTGCATTAAACCATGACGTCTGGTGAAAAGTGCGAGGCACCGTGCATTAATGCAGTTTAGAGCTGCACTGCTGTGCGTTGAGATTTCAAGTGTCTGATTTTTCTTTATTGTGCATGCTGACGAGATAGCAGCCGAGCTCTGACTGCGACTCTGTTTCATTACCTGGATGAAGCCAAACATGTTGTTTTTAACAGATGCACACTGACATGTTCCAGTCCAAATTAAACGACGTGTGTCCTTTAGTTTGTGTCACAGTGAAGTCAGTTTCCCCCATGAACTTCTAGCATTGTGTCGATACGTGCTGATTGGTTTGTTCCTGCTTTCATGGTAGCAGATCTAACAGGTGCTAACGAGCTGTTAGAAACCACAACACAAACCTCTGTGTGTGTAGAAGAAGCACTTTTTTTAGGTACAAGTATACATGCAAATATATATTGATAAGGACATTGTGTAGCGTGTATACAATACAGTTTCTCAAGAGACTCGAACGCCTCGTGAACTTTAGATGTCTGCAATGACAAATGCATGAATGATTCCTTTAACTTGTTAACTGTGGATGAACTTGGTGTTTCTTTTAAGGGGAAACACAAACGTGACACATGTTGTGTGTTTTTCAGAAATATGTTGCCGTTGGAGAGTTTGGAAAAGCAACAGACACTCTTGATGCCACCGGCAGCGTGACTCTGGAGAAAGGTTTTGGTAAATGGTGTAAATCCATTCATTCGATCTTTCAGATCCCTCGACACGGCAGGATAATCTGCTTATGCAAACTTCGTTTTCTCCTTTACCGTCTGTCTCTCAGTGAGTTATGTTTTCGTATATTTTCCTCTCTAGAACACATAACCAGGCTGGACGTTGAGGAAAAGCTGAAAGCTTTCACTGGTGACATCATGCAAGTGCCTCCGCTGTGAGTACGGCTTCCGGGAGTCGACATCCAAACGTCTGAAGCATTAATTAGATCAAACGTTTATTTCTTAAGATGAAATCTTCTTTTATATTAAACGAAACCTAAAACTTTTCAGAGCAGCAGCTCAGGACTTCACGTCCTCTGTTACTGTGCTTGTTTGGGATGGTGTTAGATTTGATGGTAGATGTATAAACGTCGGGTTCATGTGAGTTTCCTTTTTGGGGGTTGCAGTCATTTAGTAGCTCCGTGGTGCAGTGGTTAGATGCTTACCTTACATGAAGGTGCATGAATTGAACTCCGACCCGAGCAGAGGCGCGATGACAGCTTTGGACGGTTCATCTTCGATGTGACTTCCCAGCTTTATCACAGACTCTTCCAGGAATGTGCCAGGCTGGCTGATGCAGCAGGAAAATTCAAATCAGGGAACCACAAAATGACTTTGATTGTTAAAATAGGCCTACATATCCATTTGTGGAGAAACTGCTTCCATTTTCTGAGGAACATTAGCCGTGTCATCATTTTGAGTCTACACAAGCAAAGATGAAAAGTAGAATCAGGTTTTATTGCCAAATGTTGAGCAGGTTTACAACATTAGGAAATTGCTGCTGTACTTGGTGCAAACATACTGTCAGACAACACTTAAATAAACATAAAAATTAAAAGTGCTAAGCAGATTAATATATACATGTGTGCAGGTGATGAGTGCAAACATGGAACAGATGCAGAGAACACAGTATGGGTCATGTGTTTGTGGTGGGACCAGTCTTATGGTTACTGTTCATGAGTCCAACAGCAGAGGGGAAGAAACTGTTCTTGTGGCGAGAGGTTCTGGTGCGAATGGACCGGAGCCTCCTGCCTGAGGGGAGCAGGTCAAACAGACTGAGTCCAGGGTGAGAAGGGTCAGCTGTGATCCCAGCTGCACGCCCCAGTGTCCTGGAGGTGTACAGGTCCTGCAGAGATGGGAGTCTGCAGCCAATCACCTTCACAGCAGAGCGCACAACACGCTGCAGTAGACGCCAGAGGCTTCAATAAGTGGCTGAACTGAAACCAGTTTTCTTTGAATGTGCAGCCAGTTTGATGGCATGTTACAGGTTAATGATACGATCAAAGAGCCGTAATGACTAATTGTTGTAAAGGCTAAGTAGTGATGTGTGGGCTCACTGAGGGCGTAGTGTGGACCCAGTTCTTGTTTGAACTGTTGTACCAAGTGTGAAATAAATAAATGAAATGAAATGTGAAGATGCTCTGAGATCTAAATGTCCAGCTGCAGCATGTCAGTAAACTGATCGTGTGTCCTTTAATGCCATTCTTGTCCCCTGGGAGAATGAATGAAATGCCTCTCAATGATCCAGCTTTCACAAAGTTCTTTAAACATTTGAGGGTTTTTATTAATGTAGCGCAATGATCTATGAAGCCTCTAGAGGTCACTGTTTGCTCACTGCCTCTACTGCAGTGCTGATTCACCCGGGTAAATGGTTTACATTCACACTGATGCAGGGAGCAGTGCCTTTGTGTCATTATAGATGGATTTTATATAAAAACAGTTCTTAGAGTGCTAAATATGTATATTTTTTGAGTAACTCTTTTCTTATAATCGTTTTAGATACTCGGCATTAAAAAAGGATGGCCAACGTCTGTCTGTCCTGCTGAAGAAAGGTCACAAGGTGGATGCCAAACCGGCCAGGCCAGTCACGGTGTACAACCTGACCCTGCAGGAGTTCAAGCCTCCTCTCTTCACTCTGGGTTCGACATGTTGCATCACACAGCGACTCCTCTCAAACAGGCTTTTAGCTGTTGTGTCCTCTTTGGCGTCGTTCATCCGGCTGAATGTTTCACTTTCCTTCGTGTTGCAGATATTGAGTGTGGTGGTGGATTCTATGTCAGAAGTTTGGTGGATGACCTGGGAAAAGGTGAGACTACCTTCCACCTGTTTCACCTTTCCATCGACGGCGTGTTGCTGAGTAACGCTGTCTGTGTGCTGCAGCTCTGTCCTCTTGCGCTCATGTGAAGGAGCTGATCAGAACAAAGCAGGGTCCGTTCACTCTGGAGGAGCACGCCTTACACGAGGAGCAGTGGACGCTGCAACACGTCTTGCGCTCGCTGAAGACCTGCTCAGAGGGAGAGCAGGAGGAGGACCATCTGAAGCCAAAGAAGGTAGTCACCTGACCGGGACCAGGATCCAGAGGGAAGAGGAAGGGGTTTCCTTTCATGTAATGACTGATTTTTGGTTCATACTCTTCAGTTTTAGTTAAATGTGTGGCTCAAAGTTTGAACATCATGACACCTTACATTAAAAGTTGTAAAGCAAACAGTTATATAATGAGAAATGTGAGCAAAGGAGACTCAGCAGGTTACCATGTTGCTTGACCTGCGCAGATTTGTGAAGAGTAAATAACCTGATCGTAAGATCGGCGAGGAGATCCGAGGGAACGGCAAGATCCGTCTCTGTGGCACCGAACATCTTCTGTGAAGTTTTTGTTGTAAGTTTAGGATCCGATTTATTTTTTTATAGGCTGCCTACAGGCTGTAAAATGTATTTTACAAAGTCTTCCTTGAGTCCTGCTCAGTGCAGTGATGCACATCATTAAGTAAAAAAGCCCTCTGAGCGTGCCTAAACTCACGTGTGGACTGTTATTTGTGTTTTTATTTCTTTGCTTCTAACGCTTCCCACTACAATGAAGACACCTACAGTGAAACTCAAGAATTCGAATATCGTGCAAAATGTGGCCGCAATCTTCCATAACACCTCTGCAGTGCCACAGCTGATAGCATCCGTGCCACGCTGCATTGAGGCAGTAATTCATGCAAAAGGGGCCCAAACCAAGTACAGAGTGCATATGCATGGTTATAATTATTCTAATTTTCCGAGTATCACCTGCATGTGCCTCACCAGCCCTGCTGCTTGCTTTCTGTGCTGTTTCTTATTGTTACCGTTTCCTCGGTAATTCCAAACTTGAACAAAGGAAGGCCGGGCACATCCCGATGCGTTTGATAATTGGGATAATGTTGACTCGTGAGGAGGAGACTGTGTGAGTGGCTTGCACTGACAATGGCAGATATATGGCGCCAGCTGCCGGGGGGCGGCTCACTCGAGTTATCAGCGGTTTTTGGCCCGGAGTCTGACGCCACGGGAGGCTGGTCGGATCAATGAGCTGCAATGATTGTCTGAGTCCAAATATTAGCCGTTTTGTGGATTTCTTTGATGTCTTTAAGGCTGCTTACAGCGCTGTTTGCTCTCGGAGTCCACTTTATCTAAATTACAGCCGTTAGAAAGTTGGCAGACGGGGGCGCGCGCCAGGAAATCGAGCCAGCGGCTCGTTTCGGGGAGCGAGCAGATAAACGCCTTCGTCCACCTCCCAGGTGTGACTCGCTGTTACCAGCGACGATTAATGAACTCATGTGATGATAAAATGTCGCGAGGCCCTCCGCGCGTGCAGCTGGGCCCCGCTGTAACTAAAGCAGAAGTCTCCGGTTATTGTTTAACGCGTGAAGGGACATCCACCCACTTAGTGAGCCGTTACATACACGAGCGTTTATTGCTATCTCATCCCAGAGTGGATTTCACAGGAAAACTCCAAACATTCAAATCACGAGTTAATCCCACTTGATTGAGCAGCACCGTTGGGGCCGTGGATCGCAGTCGGCCTCTATTACACTGTTAAAGATAAGGCTGCGGCCTGTTTGACTACACAAAGGTGTGTGTAGGTATAAAACCAGCGCTGCGTGCTGTCTGTACTCTTCCAGCTTTGTGTGTTCACGTGGATTTTGCATCTGAGAGCTGCTAATTCAACATTTTTAAAAACAATGTTGAACAAACCATTTACAGACCGCAAGAACCCGGCTGTGTTCACAAAGAAATGTTATTCAGACAAGTGCATCATCGCGCTCTTTGCCTAACTGTCTTACTTCAGCGTGGTGCCAAACCACGGGGAATGTCTTTTTGCATAAAGCAATGATTCAGATCTCTGGCTGGGAGAACCTAAACAGTTTGGACAGCTCCCCTCGTGGGCCAATCCGCTGACTTGTGACACGATACTTCCTGGAGCAAAACCGGTGAAAACTATCATTTCAAAACCAAATCACACTTATCTTTGAAAGCTCGGGTCTGATGCAAAATATCCTCAAAAGTTACCATTAAATCATCTGAGAGCTGCTAACAGACAATGTCAGGAAAACGCTGTAAAGCTCCTCCTGTGTAACAGTGCGTGTACTATTATATTTCATTTATGTGAAAACTTTGTTTATTTCTTATTGTGCCGAGTTACACATATCACTGTGCTAATACATATATGACGCAGTATTACCAGCAGTGTGCAGATACTGCAACAATAAACGGATGTTCACACTCATTATTCGGGCATGATCCAGTAATATGATTTTGCATGCAAGTTTTGATTGAGGTACTTTGGGTATATTTAAATGCAAACTGTTTTTGAACTGAGTAGGAGTGTGACTTTTACTCAAGTCCAACATTATGGGCGGTGTACACTCTTAGGAGTGTGACTGTGAGGAGGCTGTGAGCTGGTCCCGTATTTGCATTTTAAGACCCAGCTACTATCAGCGCCGGCTCTGTTCCATCACATTCGTCTGTTTTCTGATTACCTGTTTGCGTGGGGCCGATTCTTCTGAAACACAATTATCTCCCCTCTCCTGTCATCCGATCACTGTGGGGCTCGTTAAGAACTGCGTACAAGCCAATCAGAAACGGCCGCCGGCCACCTGCAGGAAGTTGGCCGTCCACTTATCTCCTCCCTCCTTCGGCTGCAGACAGATAACAGCGGCAACAGTTGAACAGAGTGGCAGCTCCTCAGCACCGCAACCTGATGGACACTAAAACAGTGTAACGGTCTCCCGAGCAGCTCGGAAACAGGCTCTGGTCGTTGTGTTTCGGGACTGGCTGAGCAGAGGTTAGCGCGGCTCATAAAAAAGTTGCTGTGATAGAAAGAGGAAGGCTGCGGGACTAAAGACGCGAAGCTCTCCCCCAGTTTGGATCCAGTGCGCAGCAGCGGTGATCGGCATCATGAGCGTCCCGCTTTACGCACCGACCCCAATTCAGCCGGCACACCCGACCCCCTTCTACATCGAGGACATTCTGGGGAGGACCTCCACCACCACCTCCACATCTCCGTCCTATTCTTCATCGCCAACGTCTTCATCTTCCTGCTCCACTCCGGTCCTCCCCACGCCGACTCTCCCGTCTCCCAACTCGTCCTTCAAAAGTTTGATCTCGCCGTACAGAACCCCGATTTATGAACCCACGCCGATCCACCCCGCGCTGTCGCACCACGCTGCGCTGACGGCGACGTACGCCTCGGCGGGGGCTTTCACCGGCTCCTTTTACCCGTTTCACCAGCAACACCACCGCTCCATGGGGGAGTACGCACAGGCGCTGCTCAGGCACGACCCTCTCGGTGAGTTCCATTTCATTTCCATCATTGATATTTGTCTTATCATTTTTTAGCAAACATATCCTGCGGGGCATTTTCTCCTTTTCTTCTGTCTTGCCGTCAGACAGCCAGCATCACGTTTCTTGTTTTCCTGTGTGGAAATGCGCCAGTTAAACTCAGTTCCTCAAGTCTGCACTGCTGGTTTTATTTCACTGGAAATCAGGACCCTTAAAATAGTTAAGGTCATATATTCACAATTTGCATTGTAAAAAAATAAATAAATCATATAATATTGGACATTATATCCCTCAGTGACAATTTAAGTGAACCTGAAATCTGTTCGCGGCAACATATAAACTTGGATGATGTGGCAGTAAGACAACTTTTTGCTCTTTGCATGAAAACTTTAAAGTCTTCACAAGCTTCGTTTCAGTCCCAACGAAACCATTTTTGCATAAGCATCACGCTTGGTCATGCATGTCGAACTCAAGATCATCTACACTTGCACTGCTCCTCTTAAACACACTTTAGAGTCGAGGACACACTTTGTGCGTCTTCGCGAAGCCTTCAGCTCATTTTGGTCTCACAAGAACATTTGTGCATGATGCCCGACCACGCACACATGAGTCACATTGTTATTGTGACAGACGTATTTGGGGCCACAATAGCAGCAGGCATATCCATTCAGTGTGCTGCTGCTGGTGGTGATAGGGAGGTGCATGGCAACCTTGACTCGTTTTCCTGACTCCCATTGTTCTGAAACATCAGAGGACCGAGTCAGCCAGTGACTAAAACGTAGCCAGGCCCTAAATCACTTGTTATTTCACTGCTGTGCGTGTGTGCGTGCGTGTGTGTGTGTATGTGTGTGTGTGCGTCATATACTTTTGAGCACCAAGTAGTTAGGTTATTTTTCTCTAGGGTATTGACTGAACATGAGCTTACCACAAGTTTTTTTTATTATTATGATAATTATTATTAGCAGTATTAGTAATAGTGGTGGTGGCTGGAGGAGCGGCCGACATGAAACAAGCCGATCTTGATATTGTGGGCTTGTTAGAAATCGGCTGTGTGAGTATGGAGCCGTGAAAGCTGCTTTACATGATGTTCACGGGGTGCTTGAACCCATCACACACGCTGTGTGCCGTGTTAGAGGCCAGAAGTGATGGTCCTCTTAAGTATAGTGTGACAAGCGGACCGTCTGACTGTGTGCTGCTGAACAAGCCGGGCCTTTTTCCGTTCATAGCGGAAGCCGTGAGCCTGTCGATAGGAGTAAATCTGGTTTCAGAAGCTGTTAAATGTTTTCCTGTCTCACCCCGGCCAGCCGCTTCCTCGGGAGCCCGCTGCACGCTGCTGATTATTTTATCGACATCCTCAATACAGACATATTCAGGAAACACTCGGCCTCTGATAGCCCGGGATCCGTTTTTCACATATTGTTGCACTTCCTCTGCCGGGCTCGCGAGGATGTGGCTGACTTTCTTTATGGTTGGCGGCGAGAAGAAAATAAGGCAAACAGAGAGCTAATGGGGACTTATGAGAAAGATAAAGTCCCCCTAACAGCAGCTACAGTCTTGTCCTCCCAACTGAGCTGACCTTTCAGACAGACGACAAACAAGCACGAACTGAGATTGCCCGAGGAGAACAATGATTGGTTTCAGCACCTACAATCATCTGTAATCATCTCGTATGATATGTCTTCTCGAACAGCGGATTAAAAATGCTGTGCTCTATAAATAGCGCGCACACCTCCTCTGGCTATTTTAAGCAGCCCGCAGTGTGCGCGCTTTCAGGCCCGGTTATGTTCCGATCTCTGTCACTCACAGTTTTATGAAACTGTTATTAACGAGTTATCCTAACCGCCACATCTGTGCATCTATTTATAGTGATCACGTTAATACTCTGATTTGATGAGACTATGTCTGCAGGCCGCTGTGCTCACAAACGGCAGAAATGGTTACAAAGTAACACAAAGCCAACAAAAACCGTGAGTGCGAAATATTTCAAACAGAAGTGCGCGTGCTTAATTACCACAATTATAACGAATTAGCGCGTATCATTTCAGTGCGAGCTGCTTCTAAAAGTTTCACAGATCTTTATTAGCCGAGCGTAAAAGGCACAAACACAAACTTCTCACACGTCAACTTAAAGCATATTCAGTGAAAATGTTTCATTTGATGTCATTTCCTTCATTTTTGCCACAAATTGATTTTTACTCAATCTTTCCTGTACTTGTATTTTCGCTCAGTGTCTCATGGGGCTGGATTGGCTAACTTCCTTAGGAAAAGCGCAGCAATAAGAAGGTCTTTGACAGCAGTTTCGACCACAAACATTCATATTGTGTCAGAGCTGAGCACAGGAGCGTCTGTTGGTGGATGCCATTGCCTATAATCACACCGCAAAGCAGGAAGCACATGAAGCGGATATTTGGCCATAGTTTTCACTGTCACGACCTTCCTGAAAAGACAGCTCGCAGCAGGCTGCAGGCTGCCGTTGTTTGTTCCCGGCCATTACCCGGGGAGGAAAGCAGACAGGACAAAAACACCTCTGATTACACCCAGCGGCCTTTCGCTCCAATAAATCTCTTCAACAGCACCGATCCTTTCCCCTCATTAATCCGCAGTAAATTAGGAATTATGTTCATTTCTAATCGACTTTTAGGGAAGGTAAACTTTGAAAAGCACATCGAGACTTTGGAGATTTTGAGCCTCATTAAAATCAGCACCGGTGTAAAAACAACAAACACATAAAACATCATAATAATCATAATAATTTGTATTTGTATGAAATCTTTATTTTGAACATGTTAAAATATTATAACAGCAACAGAGAAAAAAGAGACAAACAAACAAAACAATAATAATTATAAATAACTTACATTTATTTCAAAATGCAGTAGAAAGAAGCGCAAGCTTATTTAATCCCACCATTTCCCACTATTTAGTAACTAATAGTCTCCACTTTTTCTTCCTGTTTATGCCCTGACCATCAGAAATTCTTCATTACAATTTGTTACATATACTACAACTACTACTAATAATAATAACAATAATAATAATAATAATAATAATAATAATAATAACAACAATAATAATAATGATGATAATAATAATAATAATAATAATAATGATAATAATAATAATAATAATAAACTCTCAAAATTTTCCACATTGAAGGCCTCAGCTGTCTGTGGTAGGAGTGACCGGGAGAGGCCACAGAGTCAATCACCGACAATAAACGTATTTTCTCACTGTTACCGAATAGTTCTGATTTTTCGATCTCTCACTGCGCATGTCTGCGTATAGGCTGGTGCCGTCAGCTCAGGAGCTTTTAATGAAAATGTTTGAAATGTGCTGTCTGGCTTACCGAGACTGGTGTTGTTGGCCTTCTAGTAATATTTTCATGTGGATAATACTTCATTTATCGCAAGAGTTCAAACGCGTGAATTTGAGTGGAAATGCCGTCAGTGGGCCTAATATAACGCAGTACAAATGTACCGTGTTTATGTCGCGTACTAGCGTGTTTTGTTTATGTACTTTGGCATAAAGCACAGAATTCATTTCATGTTAGATGGCAGCAGTAAGGTTTAGATACTGTAGCTATTTTTTCGACAGCGGGCACGTTTGTCATAGCCAAAAAGAAATATTTCGTTTTATTTCATGTATTTGAAACACGGTGCATTCTGTGGGATCTCTCCACAGGGAAGCCTCTGCTGTGGACGCCGTTCATTCAGCGGCCCTTACATAAGAGAAAAGGCGGCCAGGTGCGCTTCTCCAACGACCAGACCATCGAGCTGGAGAAGAAGTTTGAGACGCAGAAGTACCTGTCACCTCCGGAGAGGAAACGCCTGGCCAAGATGCTGCAGCTCAGCGAGAGACAGGTGAGCTGAGCCCTCTCTGGTTCACACATATGTGCTGTAATGGCCTGCATCTGTTTGGAAGGATCTCTGGAGGATCGGCCGCAATTTTCGATGAAACACTTTTATTCATTTATTCATGAAGTTTTTGAAATGTAGCATAATACTAGATTTTGCTACTTTATTACTAGAAAACTATTTACTGGCTGCGAATGGTTGAAATTTGTAGCGAATTACCGATGGGTTTGTGTGTGTGTGTGTGTGTGTGTGTGTGTGTGTGTAATATTTGTGCAGCGTGCTGATTTTATTAAACGTGGCTTTGATCCAAAATGAATTTAAAGCGCTTCCACGTGAACATAGCGGACCAACCGAATTTTTAATTGACGCTAGAAATCTTACGGACGTGTTTGCGCATAAGAAACATCCTTTCACAGTTTTAATATTTAAAGAAGGAAGATCATTCATTTTTTTGAACATTTCATTTCAGGTTAAAACCTGGTTCCAAAATCGACGTGCGAAGTGGCGAAGACTAAAACAGGTGAGCAGCGGTGACTGATGTCGCCCTACCTTCCTTTCACTCCTTCATATAAAATACACTCGTACCCGTCTCCTAATCCACGGGGTTCGCTTTCATCAGGAGAATCCTAAGAGGGAGGTGGAGGATAACAGTTCCAGAGGTAAGAAAGGAGAGGAGATGATGGAGGCTGCCGGAATCCAGAACCAGGAGCAGAGACAGCCAGGCTCGGCACCCGAGTTGGCGCAGGCGGGACACTGTGTGTCCTCACAGCAGACCCACACAGAGCTGGACTCTGACGTGTCAGACGACACAGACCAGGAACTGGACATAGAGGACGACGAGGACTTCACACTAAACTCCCAGTTCTGAAACACAGGCTCCATAAAGATAGTGGAAATGATAAAGATCTGCCTCGGACACTGAAGCTCTCATGCGTCCTCGACTGTCGGGTCGCTGTAACTCCTTCCTCCTCCTTCCTCCTGCTCCAGCCTCGTGACTTGCAGATTGATAGACTGGTTCCTGATGTAATACTAAGACAAGTCAGCCCCTCAAACCCGCGTCCAGAGTGCCTTTCACCAGAACTGTCTTCTTTGTTGAACCTGTGTACATATGCGTAATGTTCTGTAACTGTGTGTGTGTGTGTGTGTGTGTGTGTGTGTGTGTGTGTGTGTGTGTGTGTGTGTGTGTGTGTGTGTGTGTGTGTGTGAGAGAGAGAGAGAGATGTTCTTCAGATGAATAGTATGCATGTAGATCAGTTTCTCTGTACTGTAGCATACACGTGTTTTTATAGCGTGTTTTTTAGTTCTTTTTGTCTTGTTTTGTTTTGCGCGCGCGCGTGTGTGTGTCGGCGTGTGTGTTTTATGTGACATTTTATTAAATAATCAATGTAGCGCAAATTCAGTTTTGTCTGATGTCTAATAAACTATTTTCTGACAATCAATCTAAACGTTTTCGGTGCAGCTCAGCTGGTCTGTGAACTCTTATCTCTGCTGTCTGAAAATTAAACGTTGTAAATGAAGCATTTCTCCCACATCCAGATGAACAAGATCCACTTTCTGGAGTTTCCCTCCTGCGGATGAGAATAAACGAAGACATACAATCGAGCAACGTGCGAAAGATCCGTTAAGAAGCAGGAAGAATTATAATCAGTCCAAATAATCACAGAAAATCCAAAACAACAAGAACCAAAGCGCTCTAGTCATTTTCATACTCAGTCATTCAGGGATATTTGGACCTTTAACAAAAGTACATTTAATAAAGAATCACTGCGAGTAAAAGTGCGATCAACATGAAATACGTCGCATTTAAATGCTAAATGCTATAATTATGCTGTAGCGCATAATTATAAAATAAACTTCATACAGACGTCATATTGTGTCTGTTACACATTAAGCCTGAAATATATTTTGCACATGTTTATATCCAACGTGGTAGTTTTTGTGTGCCTGGAGATCTGAGACTTTTTCCTTTTATTTGTTTATTTTCACATATTCTTTTTTAATTGGTTTAAAGTTTATCTCATACAACAGCAGCAGCCATATTACAGGACATAATGATGTGTTAGATGTGTGGCTGTGTTGGTTATAACCACCAGCTCTAATTCTTTTACTACAGTGTGGAAATCAGTGGCGATTAAAAAGCTCAGAAGAAAAGCAGACTGTAGATGAAGGTACCAACACAACATGATAAATATAAAAATAGTGCATTTCAAATCTGACTTGAATAAAAGGAGCGTTTCTTCACTGCCTTCAGTAATATTTTATTAATATTGGTTTAATGTTGCTGTTACATTCATGGAAAATCAAAATTTTAATTTAAACTTAAGTAAAACAAAAAAAATAATGTGTTATTATATCTAAAATGCATCAAAACGTTTATAAAATATTTAGCGTCAGGGACAAAAACACTGGCGTCGTATCTGAACTGAAGAACAGCTGAGCTAAAAAGGAAGAGCTTCAAACTTTTTCAAGCTGTCTTGTCGAGGATCATCAAAGTGTGTAATCACTCAGTGATAATGAAGGATAACTGCCTTTACTATCAGCAGTAAATGTGAGGAGGTACATTAAGATTCCCTGTGCGTGCATTAAGTCACTGAATTACAGTCACACTGCTCTGTGTCATTTTCAAAATAGAGAGCAAGAGAAAATAAACAAAATCTGCAAAAACCGTAAAACCATCTTTCATTAAAAAAAACAAAAAAACAGAAAACAAATGTGAAAGTTTAAAAAAACTGGAAAATATCAGGCCTGTGTTTAAGACTTTGTGGGCCTCTGGGGAGATCTGGGACCAGTTGTTGGACTTTATAGAGGATTCTAGATTAGTCATAGTTTTTATTTCATGATGTGAAAAATGTGTCAGCACTTTCAGCTGGCAGCTAAAACGGAGATTTGTGAGGGCTTCGCCAACAAAGCACCTTTTAATTTGATTTTTTAAAGAAAATACAAATGTTTGCTTTTAAAGCTAAAAAGCAAATCGCTGCTCTTCATTCTGCCGTTTCCAGCTTCAGAATCTCTGAGGAATCAAAAGCAGCCAAAGATTATCAAACAGTTTAGTCCATGTCAATTGTTGTCCCATCACCACATTCAACTTCAAATAGCTTATCGTCAAACTCTCATGCAAACAGCATGAGTGGGACTTTTTCAGTGAGTAGATTAGGTTAATGATTGAGTGAACCCTCAGAACCGCGGGGACAGCAGAGAGATAGCAGGAAGGCTGGATTGATAGTCATACAATGCATTCACAGTACTAGTTCATATAATAGATTACTTAACACCAATCGGGAATTGAAATGAAAACGTGTTCTGAGAAATCTAACATTTTTCTTAACCCTGTGCGATATTTGGAAGGAGAGGTCATTGCTCTTGTAGCCATACTTGAGCTGCATTACCATTGCTGAGGTTCAACGGCCTCACCGTACAAGACTATACTCAAACCAAGAGTACACTGATTGATCTCAGCTCCTGTATTGAGTAATGGTTCACAAATTGTGCAGGGTAAAGTCAACATTTGGACAAATAGCACAAACAGTTGGTGGGTGAAATGTTCAGAAGATAGCTGACTGATTCCAAAGTGCCCATCTGATCTGGCCAATACACACACACACACACACACACACACACACACACACACACACACACACACACACACACACACACACACACACACACACACACACACACACACACAGACTGCTTGTTTTTGTCCTAACAAGTTATGTAGAAAAATAAAATCCAATGACTGTGATAGTTATAATTTGAATCATTTGCAGTAACACTGTAGTGAAAAATGCTGGAAACGTTCACCAAAAGAACGTTACTGTAACCTCATCATGATCATCAAACATTTAGAAACAACTTTCATCTCTCAGACTCAAACATCATGAGACAGACAGGAAGGATCATTTAGTATTGATGAGGTAAGGTTTGCTGTCTGTGTGTAGCTGCTGAAGGTAACCACGCTGATATTTGGCTGTTTTTCAGATGTGGGACTTTATATTACCTCTTTAACAGGATGAAACAGTCATAGACAGGCAGGACAGCTCACTAACAGTCTATTAGCTGTGTGTGTGTGTGTGTGTGTGTGTGTGTGTGTGTGTGTGTGTGTGTGTGTGTGTGTGTGTGTGTGTGTGTGTGTGTGTGTGTGTGTGTGGTATTGGTGACACAAGTTAATGTGTGGTTATATTTGAACGACTGAGGAATGTGTTGACTGTTGACCTTGGCCAAATGGAAGCCATTATCTCGCCCTGCTGAGGCCCCCCTCCTCTACTGAGCTGATAAATTAATGAGAGAAAACAGCACTTACATCAATACTAGTGTCGCCAGCAGCCACAGGGACACAGGTCGGAAGGGAGACGGGGGGGGGGGGAAGAGAGACAGAAACTGAGAGATTAATGTCATTGTTCAGTATCACTGTTGAGACAAGGATGGGCAAAGTGAGGGGAAGATGGCAGCAATAGTAATAATAGTATTATCCAATCCAGTTTCTTTCACTTATTGGCCCAGGTCATCAGAGGTCATCAGAGGTCAGCAGAGATGCCCAGACCACCTCCTCCAGCTCTTCTTGGGGGACACGAGCATTTGCAACCCAGCAGAGACACGTGATGTCTGTAGTGTGTCCTGGGTCTGCCTTCGGGTCTTCAGGTTGGACACGCAAAACACTTACATAGATGTTGTCGAGGAGAGAGCCTTTTTGAATGCCCAAACCGCCTCAGCTGGCTCCTTCTGAGTGTATGCAGGTGCAGAAGCTTTACTCTCAGCTCTTCACCCATCCTCTAACACAGAGCCCACGCAACCTGGAGACGGAGGATTTGGTCCACTTTTATCCGTCACCTCTTCATTAAATGCAGACGGTGCGGTGCGACTAACCCTAACCCAATGGAGGTGCAGATTTTGGTCCACTTGGACTTAGTGTCCCCAACTAATCTTGGAATGTCATTGAAGCTCCTCCTGAGGTAATAGCTGAAGGTCTTCTGGACCTTCACCAGATGCTTCCAAGACAAATGATGGGATCTGATAAAGTGATTACAAACTTAATGATTACCCAAGTGCACCTATGAACATCGTTGAAGACCATCCTTGAGACAAGCACTCACTGCAAACAAGGCCTACCCTCAGCAACCCGAACCTTCAGAGCCTCTGTGCTGCTCACAACAGGCTGCAGCTTAGCTCTTGGCAATACACCAGTGACTACTGGCTGTAACTGTGCTCTCAGACACAGACTGGTGCTGACACAGGCAAAATTAGGACAATGTTTGAAGGAATCAGAGGAAAATCATCTCTTTGAAATCTATAAACGGTGAGATAATTCAGGATCAGAGACAATAGATGGAGGGCTGGGGTGAACACTACTCTGAGCCGCGTGCCAGAGAGAATATTGTCACTGAACATGCGCTGAATACCACTGAGTATCTGCTGTGTTGGAGAAGCTCAACAGTGCACCAGCCTGGATGAAGTGCTGCACAGGAACCCTCGTTACCAAGCAGCATGAAGTCCTGAAGAAATGCTAGAGAGAAGCAGAGTCCCACCGTACAAAAACATGGGTGATAGAGACACTGCAATAACCTTTGTGTGATGAAATGCAAAGAACACGGGCAGTCATCCTAAACAAACAACACCATCCTGGAAAGAGCAGCAGTCCCTGCCATGCACACCTGATGAAATGGAAATGCACGCGTTGGCCATGTAGTGAAAATGTATGACCCCAACCAGACCCCAACTATGACACAAAGATGCCTGCAAGAGGGATTTGAAGCTCTGGGCTTTGAACAGCAGGAGGTGAACATGTGGAAAGCTGCAGCCTCTGAACGATCAGCTCGGAGACACTGTAGAAAGTCTGAAGAGCCACCTGCCCAGTAGCACCTGACTACACTCATGCACTCTGGCCACACCATTCCTGTACCAGAACCAGAAACACCATCCAGAGCTCAGCTCTCCAAGCCTGACAGATGCCTCCCACCACAGGTGCACATCTGTAGAGAAACAAACACAAAGACAAATGTTTAGTTTAGTGCTTTGCCAGATGTTCATGTATCTGCCTGTGGACACTACTTGTCAAGGCAAAAGGACCAAAATGATGAAAGACGTGATCACAAAACTCTACAGACCCTTTAATTTTAGTTATAAAGCACCAAATCACATTAACGGCTGAGACTGTTGTGGTTCAACCCAAGCTTCTCATGTGTAATATTGCAGTATATTACAATACTGTAATTATTACAGTATTTTGTTGTCATGCAAAGTACTTTAGTACTTAAGTGTATCTTTAACAAGAGACTCTGGCACTGGGATGACACCAGAATACTCAAAAAGTTGCCATTTTTACATGAGTACTAACTATTACAACATTGTTACATTTGTTGTTGGTTCTCTTTTTTGTGTTTTTTTGCAAAGTTGTAATGCATCTAAATATCAAGACTGCATTTGGGACAGTTTGTGCGTGCAGCAGGTTTCTTGCAGGGATCATGTATCTAACTGAGAGTAACACAACTTTCATCTTTGGTGTCAGCTTATTTTTACGCTCTGTGGCAGACTAAAGTAGTGCAACTCGTAATGGCCTTTACATTTTCATTGCTGCAGCTTTGTGTGTGCTCTGTGATGTTGTTGAGTGAAGCACTACTGAGCGCTTCACTCATAGATTGGTGTGCAGACAGTTGTAACACCACCACCCTGATGGCACAGTATTAACAGTCCTGCACTGACTCCAGCACCTCTGAGGCAGGTTAATACAAAATGATATCAAAGTGCTTCAGTCTGAAGAATCGAGCTGATTCCAGTGAAGTACTGACAGTGTTTTCTATTTCTTGCACTACCACAGGTTACTGCAACAAAAACAAGATTTTACAGTGTTTGAGATCTAATACTGGTGCATAATTAATATTTCTAATAGTGCATTACATTTATGTGAAGCTTTACACAGTTTTGACAGAATAGCTGCATGCATATGGTTTTAAATGTAATGCAGTGATTTATATTTGAATACTATTATAAGTCTGTATTTTAACAGCTAATGGAAGCAGAGGATATGCGGTAATTTGCCAAATATACAAACTCTGCTGCATATTTAACTGAAAACATTTCTGAAATCCTTGAAACTGATGTGAAGTTATTTTAATTTTTTTCTAATAACTATGAGAAAGATGTGAAACATCATTCGAAACACTCAGAATGCAGCTTGTTTACTTCCTATGAGAACCACACATGGAATATAAGCTGGGAATATTCAGTCCTATTGTGCGAGTCAGCAGCCAAGGTGCTGGCATTTCCACACTACACATAAAGTGTTCTTTAACAGCTGTGCCATAACACACGAGCTGGAGGCAAAAAGAAGCTCCTGAATCCCAACTCATCACACACGTCACAGAGTCAGTGCTAAATGGTTCTTACACAGCACTTTGTCTGCTCTGCATAAGCACTTAGAGCACGTGACAGGACCCCTTGGTGTAACTGCACTGGGTACACATTATTTTTCCATATGCAGTGTTGATGCTGTGCATAGCAGATATCTGAACTCAAACCTGGACCGTATGCTGAACATCAGCCTACAGTCAAAGCAGAAAAAACAAGCAAATGAAAACCAAAGTTATCAGTGTTGTAAAGCAGCGGTCCCCAACCTTTTGTGCGCCACGGTCCGGTTTATGTCTGACCATATTTTCATGGACCGGCCTTTAAGGTGTCGCGGATAAATACAACAAAATAAAACCAGTACTGGTACCAAAAAAAGAAGATTTATTCATAACACACGGGAAAAGACCCAGGGAAACGATAAGTTTAGTTAACTATAAAAACAGTAAAGAAATAACAATAAAAACCATAAATCTGAGGACTGCTGTTGTAGACCAAGCAAGCCTTAAGTGTTGTTTCACAAACTGTACACGAACTAAGATCCTCTGACTCACTCCATCTCCTAATGAGGAGCTCTGTAAAGAACACTGTTATCTGTGGGTCTTTTTATAGCTCGAGTCATTTTTGATGAATAAGTAAATATATAAAATCAGTAAACAGACGCAAAACATATTAAGACCTTATAAGGAAGGTGACAGCGATTTATTAAGTAACCTATGAATACAAAATTTTATAGACCTAGGGGAGAAAGATACACTGTGGAAGAGAGCCAGGGATTGATAACTAATAATTCAATGCAGAGTGGTGTATAAACACGCAGTGAGTAAAAAAGGAGAAGAAGAAGCTCAGACCTATTGCAGCATAACTAAGGGAGGATTCAGGGTCACCAAAACTGAAGGCTCTGCCTCCCATTCTACTTTTAAATACTCTAGGAACAACAAGTAAGCCTGCAGTGTGAGAGCGAAGTGCTCTAATAGGGTGATATGGTACTACAAGGTCATTAAGATAAGATGGGGCCTGATTATTTAAGACCTTGTATGTGAGGAGCAGGATTTTGAATTTAACAGGGAGCCAATGAAAGGAAGCCAATACAGGAGAAATCTGCTCATGTTGTTAAGTTTTTGTACTTTGCAGACTGTAATGATGTGGTGCACAAAATGTTACATTTGATTTTAAATATTGATGCTTATAATGATCTAATTTGTGATCAACATGTAAACTGTTTCATCACCAGCTTTAGTAATCTCATCATTTCAAATGGACCAATGATATTCTGACTGAAGACCTGCTTATTTAAACGTTATCTGAAGAAACAGGCTGTATAAGTACCTCATTATGTTTCTTTATCTTAAGATAACAGGCGTCTATACTTCCTCGTTTGTCAAACCTGGTGTCATCGTTTGCTAATTCAGATCAGCTTTGATAGAAAGGATGAAATCTCATTACCACTAGATTTTATTTTATTTTCTTAATTCACAAAACATGCTTACAAAGATAGAAGAGTCAGAATGCAAACAGCAGAGTGTTTTCTGTGTTTTTACATCCCAGTATTAATGAAGATTTGAAAATGTCGTGCACTTCTTTGCTGGTATGTGTTTCTCTTCAACACCCACTCTTCAGGCATTCTTTCCAAATTCCAGTTTGAGATAACCCTGATGGCATCACTAGGAAAACTGTTGTCACCGGATGAGTATTACCTGATATGATTATGTGTAAAACTGATGGACTTGTCAGTCCTTGCTGACACTACTGCTAAGAACACAGAAGTAAAACCAGAGGGCATCACTGTGCATGTCAGCAGTACTGCAGCGGCACGGTGAACTAACTGCACATGTGTAAAAGCTCTGCAGCATAGCCCTGGGATAGCAAGTACTGACACCCACATGTCAGTAGTAAGGCTGTGAGCCTTAAAGACTCAGTGACCAAAGCATAGAGATGCACATCCTCAGAAAAACACATCTGTGGTCATCTGGACATACCCTGGGTTTTACATGTGGAAAATAACTGGATATAGCTTTGCTTGGATCTGCCACTTTATTCTGTGTCTATATGAGCTTTTTTATCCATCATGCACACGTTTACATGGATGCATGAAGAGAAGAATTTGGGGTTAAGGATCTTGCCCAGCAGACATTCTGCATGCTGAATGTAGAGGCCCGAGATCAAATTACAGACTCAGGGCGTAACGAGCTATGCATTTCTTCCCTCGTGGTGCACACCGGGCTCCATCACAGGGCATCTTTGGCAACTTTTTTCCTTCCATGAAACAATTTTCTATTTATAGTGAAGCAGAGAAGTAAAACTCTGCTGTTAGTGGTTGTTACTGATTTTGTTACCCAAGTATTCTCATCAAGTTCCTTCTTATCCTTTCCTCCCCCTAACGACAACATGGCTGCTAACACTGTTTTCTAAGAAAAGCAAAAATAAACTGTCTTACACACACACACACACACACACACACACACACACACACACACACACACACACACACACACACACACACACACACACACACACACAGTGAGAAATGAGAAACAGGCTCACTAAATGATCTGATGAGGATGAAAAATAAATCATATGCTATGACCTTTGTACTGAACACCTGGAATAAATAATGAAGGAGGCCTGTATCGAGTAAGAATGGAAAAGATTTTTAGCATTACCACAGTTCATCCTCTTCAGCTCTTAAACAGGTAGGAAACCTGCACTGTTGCAGAAAAGAGGGAAATGATCTCGTTCAGGTCAAAAATAAAAGAGGAGGCGTTCTAATGAGTTCACATCACTGCCACCTGACAACCACCCAAACACCTCTTTTCCCCAAACTTTTGGGAGAGATGAGAAAAAATATCTGTTTCAACATGTTATGTGTCATTTTACAGATCTTCCCACCTCATCTGGAACGGCTGTGGCACAACATTTAGTCAGCTGCAGCGTGTTTCAGAGAATAAAACATACAATAGAAATATGTTTAATGCTCCGAGATGTTCGCAGTCCCTCGAGTCCCTGAATACTGAAAGTATAAGCTCGGCTTTGTTTAGTGCTCCATCTGGTGAGTCAACATTTGAGGCCTGGAGTCGGCCCAGAAACCACTTACTGTCTGTGTGAAAATGACCTACATCAAGACATTAATCCCCAAAACAATAATGCAATAGATAATGCATGAGGGAGGCCATTTGAAGCAGCAGAAGACAGAAGAGGCGACGTGGGGCCAGCTTAGAGATTCATTCCACCGGCAGCTAAGGAGATATCACTCACTGATTCATGGGTGCACTCAAGTGTACTATTTACTTTTCAATTAGGCCATATCCAAATGGAAGATAGGGAGGTTTTAAAAGTATTCACATGCTAGTTAAAAGAGTGCAGGATTTTATGCCTCACCATCCAATTTAGATAGAGTCCATCTGAACGATTAACTGCTCAAACAAGCTGGCTTGGCAGAGCACACACAGATAATAAATAGTTATGGCCAAAGGCTGCAAACATCCGACTAAATTAAGGTGCTATTAGAACACAAGTGATGTTTCTGGAACCATATAAAAGGAAATCTCTTAAACCTGGTGGACAAATATTGTGGAAAATAAAGACTTTTTAACATCTCGTTGTTGTAATGAAACGTTAAAAACAGGCTTTTATCTTCATTTCTCACTTTCCTAAGAGGAAACGCATTACTCTGACTCGTGCATATATCAAACATACACTAGCTTTCAGTGTTTCTAATTTTTTAAATAATTTCACAAAGCTTCAGCTTCATCTTCTTGGTGTGTCTGCTTTCTTCCCTAACCCCGTTCATCAGTTCATCACAGTTATGTCAGAACCTCCCTGCTTCCTACTGTAACGTGCTCAGCACCTCGTTAGCTTCAGTTTTCAGAGCGCTGGATCAAAACAGTCGAAAATAAACATGCTGAGATCGTGGACACAGTCTGATGTCACTATAAGGCAATAACTGTGGTAACTACAGAAATGTTGAGAAAATATTTGCATATTCCTAAAAAAACCTACAAATTCTATCTTCAAACATAAAAAGTTTTAATGTGTAAACCTCGACTCAAATGAAACGTTTAATTAGGATAAATGTAAAAATCTTGGACAGGTAGCGCTGAAAATCAGAAAGAATTTAAACAGCAACATGTGAACTTCCAGACAATCTTTAAGAAAAATAAAAAGGAAAAACTGCAGGTGACTTTTTACAACAAAAGTCACAGTAAAGTGGACAGCTCACCCCACTGTGTCTGATAAGAATAATTCTATAAATAAATAAATGCCTGGCTGACCCGTTCCCTCTCTCAGACACAAACTCATGCTACCTCTGCAGAGGTGGAAAACACCATCTGCCCGACAAACAGGCTAAACTCAGCCTAACATGTGTGGTAATGCTAAGGCCTTAACCACACACACAATCATTCTGACACACACTCTCACAACAACCTCTCATATTTATTTTAGGTTATTTCTTATATTTTTTTATATTTTACTTTTTGTGAAGCTGTCCTGTCCTCCAGCATTAGAAGCAGAACCATGGTCTGAAAGCGCTGTTGGGTCTATTTGCTTTGTCAAGAGCAGCTCTAGAAACTGTACAGGCTCCTCTTTTTAGCTCTTTTCTATCTACGTAGTTTAACAATACCAGAGCTAATGGGCAGGAAAGGAAAGAGATAAGGTGAAGAAGATTTTAGTTCTTCATTTATCCAGGTAAAAATCTCATTTCCAAGAGAGACATGGCAGCAAAAGTCAAAAACATATGCACCACATAACAATTAGATGAATAAAAAGTGGAGGTAGAGGAAGATAAGGAAGACAAGAAGATACGTGGAGGTAGAAAAAAATAGGAAAAAAGATGAAATTAGAGGACAAAGCACAAATAAAACACATCTGTAACAAAACACACTGAAACAGAGCACAGTGTGTGTGTGTGTGTGTGTGTGAGTGTGTGTGTGTGTGTGAGTGTGTGTGTGTGTGTGAGTGTGTGTGTGTGTGTGTGTGTGTGTGTGTGAGTGTGTGTGTGTGTGTGAGTGTGTGTGAGTGTGTGAGTGTGTGTGAGTGTGTGTGTGTGTGTGTGTGTGTGTGTGAGTGTGTGAGTGTGTGTGTGTGTGAGTGTGTGTGTGAGTGTGTGTGTGAGTGTGTGTGTGTGTGTGTGTGTGTGAGTGTGTGTGTGTGTGTGAGTGTGTGTGAGTGTGTGAGTGTGTGTGAGTGTGTGTGTGTGTGTGTGTGTGTGTGTGTGAGTGTGTGTGTGAGTGTGAGTGTGTGTGTGTGTGTGTGAGTGTGTGAGTGTGTGTGTGTGTGTGAGTGTGTGTGTGAGTGTGAGTGTGTGTGTGTGTGTGAGTGTGTGTGTGTGTGTGTGTGTGTGTGAGTGTGTGTGAGTGTGTGTGTGTGTGTGTGTGTGTGTGAGTGTGTGTGTGTGTGTGAGTGTGTGTGAGTGTGTGTGTGAGTGTGTGTGTGTGTGTGAGTGTGTGTGAGTGTGTGTGTGTGTGTGTGAGTGTGTGTGTGTGTGTGAGTGTGTGTGTGAGTGTGAGTGTGTGTGTGTGTGTGAGTGTGTGTGTGTGTGTGTGTGTGTGTGAGTGTGTGTGAGTGTGTGTGTGTGTGTGTGTGTGTGAGTGTGTGTGTGTGTGTGAGTGTGTGTGTGTGTGAGTGTGTGTGAGTGTGTGTGTGTGTGTGTGTGTGTGCGTGAGTGTGTGTGTGTGTGTGTGAGTGTGTGTGTGTGTGAGTGTGTGTGTGTGCGTGAGTGTGTGTGTGTGCGTGAGTGTGTGTGTGTGTGTGTGAGTGTGTGTGTGTGCGTGAGTGTGTGTGTGTGTGTGTGTGTGTGTGTGTGTGTGTGTGTGAGTGCGTGAGTGTGTCCCTCAAAATACTTTCTTTGTTATGTATTTAGTGTGAAAGTTATTTTTAAAAAGTAATACTGAATTCAGTTGTGTGTGACAACAGTTTTATTTATATAATGTCAGAGTAACTGTAGTCACCTCGAGGCACTGATATTACTTATACTGTTATGTAAAGACGCTGCTGTGTTAGAAAGAAACCCCACTATCCCTCTTGAAGACCGAGTCTTTAAGCAGCTGTGGCAGCAGTTCTCCGCCCGATTGTCGTCTCCACTTCAGTGGGAACTTGTTTACTTATTTGGTTCTTGTGAAGTAACTCTAGTTTCCGTGTCAATCTTCTCCAGTCATTTCCTGGAGTTTCCACCATTCCAGCTTTCCTCTGGAGATACCACGTCTAGATAACTCCTGACCTGTTAAGGCTCACTTGGATCATTCCTGCCTGTTTCCTCTGCCTGCTTGCCTTCAGTGCACCTCCTTGGAAATGTAATGAGTAAGACTCTGTTCCTGTTAGCATTGGCTGGGACATGGTAATACCTCTCAGTCACTAACAGTACATCTCCACACAGATCCCTGCATAGCTGGAACCACTCACTGTTTGAGTCTGCTCTCTGGGTCCAACTTGAGCCTTGGTTATGACAGAGTGATGATGATTTTTAACTGTGCAGAGACATATAGACATATATGCATTAGGCTGGCCCTGGACAAAATCACAGCCAAACTAATGAATCTTGATGCCCATGTACAGCTTTCTTCTCCCAGGACATGATCCAGCCACAGCTGAAACAACTATGCAGGTACAAAGTACAGAAAGCATAAACCTTAAACAAAAATGAAAAAGTTAAACGCATTATTTGAATTCAGTTAAGGAGATTGTTTGCACTGATTTTAGATGAGCTCAAATATCTTCCATGCTAAGCAGAAGAATGTAACGGGCACAAGAACACCAAACACAATGATTCACTAGCACTAATGTAGAGTAGCAGACAGTCTGGCAAAGACTAGTTGTGTGCGCTGGTCTTATATACAGCCGGCCTAATCACCACCAGGTGCGGACAACAGGTGAGGTGATGATGGCTCCGCCCAGGGGTGGAGATCACAGCACTGTGGAAAAACGCACGATCTGATATAGTCGTGTTGGTGCTGTTCCCATATCATCATACTAAATGTTGTTCCAGGATCAACATTGCAAGTGACCAATCAGAATGTTGTGACGTCATACTTTTGCGACGTCGGGAAAAAACGGCGTAAAACAAAAAACTGTACTTAAGCTGCGAGAAACCGCCTCTGTCCGCCGATCAACGGACCCTGACCCTAATCCTAACCCTTTAATAAACGGTAAGCAGAATTGATATGGTCCTTGCAACATTGGAATTTCATAAATGCACGAATGGCTTGGCGCGCAAAAGAATAACGTCACAACAATGTGATTGGTCACTTGCAATGTTGAACCTGGAACAACATTTTCATGATGATCTGGTAACAACACCAACACGACGATATCAGATCATCCGTGGAAAAACACCACCATGACAATTGTGAGATTAAAGACTGTTTAATTTCTGACAGCTGGTATCAACAATAATCAGGAGCATCTGGATGTGACAGTGATGCGACAGGCACCTCCCGTAAATATCTTCAGCGAGGTCGATAAGACGGATCAGGAGAGTATCTGGACTACCATAAAAAGACAAACACAATAGGATGCCAGCACGCTGCCCGTCCCTTTGTCCTAACCTTTGGTCTTGCTGGCACTGAATGCTAGCATAAGAGATCAATCAGATTTTTTCAATGCAAGCTTTAGTGTAGGACTGTTGCTGTGTTACACAAATCTTGTTAGTGTATGTAAATGTAAAATTTAATTTTACATTCATGTTTTGAGATTTTAATTTTTTTTATTCATGTTTATTCATACAGCACCAAATCCCAACAACTGTAAGGTAGACCCTACAATAATACATGCAGAGAAAAACCCAACAGTCACATGACCCCCTATGAGCAGCACTTTGGCGACAGTGGGAAGGAAAAACTCCCTTTTAACAGGAAGAAACCTCCAGCAGAACCAGGCTCAGGGAGGGGCGGGGCCATCTGCTGCGACCGGCTGGGGTGAGAGAAGGAAGACAGGATAAAGACATGCTGTGGACGAGCATTTAAAGGTAAAGGTAAACTGGGCCCTGGCACAACCCCGACCCTGTCATCACTTTAATGTAAGGAGCTGAAAGAGGCCCAGTTTGAACATGTCCCAACCATCTGTATCAAGTACATAAATAACTGAACTCTCAGTATAAATAACTCTCAGCATGTATGCACATTTCTGTAATGGTATGTGTGAAAAGGATAAACACATGTATGCATGTTTACAGTGCTGAAGCAGCTTATCGTCATCTCATACACACACACGTAAATGATCAAGTTTTGAGCTTTTATTGATCTGCTGCTGGTTGTTTTATGACAGGCTTTTGCTCTCGTTCCAATCCCACTATTGATTTTCACTCCCTGTGCAAACAGTAGGCCCCTCATAAAACTTCCTCAGTCGACAGAAATGAGCAGGTAAAAGTGTGTGTCTCACACACACACAGACACACACACATCTGCATGTGTACATGTGTGTGTGTGTCTGGGCTTAGTGATATGGAGGTAATCTCAGATATCGTGTTGGGATGCTTCTCTTTCTACTGACATGTGGAAGCCTTAAGAAGCAGCAATATATGTGTTTGCTTTGTTTATTACTGCGCCCGATCACACTGTCAGGTCATAGCTTTGCTACCTGGAGAAAAACAGTAAAGTGCTGCTCGTCCAGTAGTCTGTGGAGTCTCTAGTACATGAATGGGTCAAAGACAGGATCTGGAAAATGGCTTTGTGTTGTCTCTAAGACATAATATACCTGTTAACAGACTGTGGATTTTCATGTTAATCAAGCATTTGGAAAATCTTTTGATGCTGAACGACAACTGTTTGATAGGCTAACAATAGTTTCAAAATCAGTACTGTGCCAGCTGCCATCAGCTCAAAGCCTCCACAAACACTGGCAGTACTTTTAAATTCTACTTTCCTGTAAGTGGCAGCATGCATACACAATGCAGAGCTGTGGGAACTACAAAAGGAATACAAGACTAGTAAAGAATACATGTGACTAAAATGTGAACATGCAAGAAGAGAAGAAACAGAGAAGGTGGATAAGTTGAAATACCTGGTGTCAGCCACCTGAAACTATGGACAGGGGGGATTTATGACAGAAGGATAGGGAAGGTTTATAAGATGGTGTGGAGACCCTACTGGGAGTCATAGCATGATGGGAACGTCCCAACTGTAACTTCACTGCTGTAACTCTGCAGTTGTTGCCCTCAGAAAATGTGCACCGGCTGTACCAGCCAGGCTCTCCTGGCACTGCCCCGAACCCTCCTCCCCACCTCTCTCCTGCAGCTGAGACACAGACACACCCCACTGCCACAAAGAGGGACAGCTCAGGCTGAGTGATTTGGAGAAAAGGTTAGAGAGGCAGGGCTGAGACGGTGTGGATACCGGACAAAGAATGTTGAAGCCAGGCAGGAGGAGGAGAGGAAGACCTCAGAAAAGATTCATGGATGAAGTGAAGGAGGGCATCCATATGGTTCGTGTGACAGAGGAAGATGCTGGGAAAAGGGTGAGATGGAAGCAGATGATCCACTGTGAAAAAATAAAGACGAACCTTTATTTTTTCCGGCCCACTAACGAGAATGGGAAGAGCCCCAGCTTCATAACCACGGTGAAGTTTCTGCTGTGTACAGCGACTATGTTGCTGTTTGGATTTGCCTTATTTACATCCCATCAGTGAAGACACAGTGCATATTAAGTCACGCAAGCTCAAAGTCGTTAGAGACACGTACATGTATTGCTGTTGGTCTTTCCTTTTAATGTGGGCCTTCAGGAAACTATTGCTGTGCTGATGTTTCCAGCTATAATGCGACTGGCCAGAACAATGCTGTGTTAATTTGTTTGGTTTCCGGCAAAGGACTGTGAAAACAGTGATGGCCACACAGACAGGAAGGGACATTAATAGATGAAGGAATGCTGGGAGGGAAGGTGGGACTTTGGCTGGGATATGTCCAGCACAAAGGAGGATGTTTGATAAGGAAAGAGGTTAAAAGACAGAAAGCTGGTAACAGATTGTAAAAGAATGAACCGTTAAAGAGCGTCTTTAAAAAAAGGAACATTGTGTTAGGCACTGGAGGAAGAATGGCACAGAAGACAAAGAAAGAAAAGAAGAAACTGCTTCCATGAAAGTCACTCAGGTTCTGAATGCAACATCCTTCCATGTTTCACGTTCTGTAATACAGAACAGGACAGACGCTGGACACAGTACACAGATCTGCACTGTCAGGAAGATTTACTCTAATCTGAACCGGGTTAAAATATGCTCTTCACATTTTAAACCTTTTAAACTTTTTCCAAATAATAATTCACGTTACTCCTATTTTTCTTCATATTTGTTTTTTTTTTTGTTTAGCTGTTTTAGTTTCTACGTTCAGCATGCCACGGCAGACAAAGTTCTCTATGCAAGGTCAGAAACGAGGTCTGCCTTAGCCCCAGTGCATTCTTGCTATCCATGGAAAGTGCTATGCAAGACAATGGGGGTCACAGGATGTGAGTTTTCTCACTTCCTCCCAGTCAGTAGGTAAAAGAAAGAATGCAGAGAGCTAAAAGGATAAAGAGGAAGCAGAGTGGTCTTGGCTAAAAGTTGATTTGATGCTGTTTATAAAAAAGGAGCCCATGGTGTTCTGGAGCACAGGCGTGTCATCTTTCCACACTGCAGCACCACCTTAGGAAGGCTCCTGTGACACAGCCACAGTGACCTCACACAGTTATTTGGATCCTCCAGGTCAACATTTTGGTTTTGCATGTGTGGATTGGAGGGTTTGTACCTGATGATAATTTCATGTTAATGGCACCTGTAGTAATAAATTGCATTGGCCATGTGTTCAGTACTGTACATTGGTATGAATGGGAGCATTTAACTGATGCCAAGTGTTGAGTCTGCACAATAAAGGGCGGGCTTCAATGAATTTGAAAACTTTCATAGCGACAGTGTGATTGTTGTGTCTGTATTGATAATGTTAATTTCTCGATGATTTGATGGACTGAAACCACGTTATGTGTTTCTCCTCTTACCTGCTTTACTACAAAATGTTCTTCAGCTTAGTTTGGAAACTTATGATCAACACGACTGAGCCTTTGCCTCGGGGTAGATAAAAAGAGTCAGCTGAAATGATATTATACTGAAGTCTGTGGTGATTCAACCTAAACGATTCTTACACACTACAACAGGTCCTCCTCCTAACTATTTTGCTTTTGAAAGTAACATTGGTGAAGGTAAATATGTATGGATTTTCCATCAGTGTTAATTTCAGGGCACTGTCTGCATGACTCAAAGTTTGAAGCACCCTTGCATGTGAGCAGCTTATCAAATCACTGAGCAGTCTTTATCTTTAAAAACAAGTTCTCTTCTTCCTCTTTCTGGCATCTTTCTCCATCTCTGATTGAAATGAACTCGCACCCTTTCCTCCCCCTGGAAACACAGAGCTGGACCTTGAGCTGGCAGACGCACACAAACAGAAGCGTTGCATCTGAAATTACCTGCCACATTTTTATTGCCTTTATGCGTGCTCCTCTTCTGTAGTGCTACCTAGATACTGATACCCATTTAAATCACCGAGTTTATAAATGATGTGTTTCTGTATCTCTTCATGTGTGGTAAGCAACAGTAACCTCCCTCCATTTACATTCAGCTCGCAGTGACAGGAAGTGACATCACATAAATGCTTTATTCTGAAGTAAAAAACATGTTATGAATAAAAGTGAAAAGGTGCCAGAAAAGTAAATACTGCAATAAAGTACAGACACATACTTGGAAAAACTGTCAAAAGTTTTTGTACTCTGTCGCTTCTCATCTCTGGACCTCGGTGTATAAATGTGGCACAAACAGGGAACGATTTCCACGCAGGCCATTCAGCGATCGCTCTCAGGGCCTCCTGTCCCGTCTTCCTCCCCTCAAAGTCAGGCTGGATGATCTGAGTGGGAAGTCCAGGTTAAGGGCGTGTTCCAACTGAAGTTTCTGAGTCAAATTTGGAATTTACAACTTTAGACATTAAATGAATGCAGCAATATCCCTGTCCTTGTCTTTATTGTGCAAGAACCTGAGATGTCCCTGCATTGCTCCGCCTGCTACCTGTGGTGGTCTTTAGTTGTCCTGTTCCATTATATCTTTGATTTTTATTATTTTGGTGAACCTTCTGGAGTTTGCAATCAAATCTCTATTTTGTGTCGTCTGTTTGGGGGCCACCACTCCACACACTTGTCTGAAAGACATACTATCGTACATGCATATACATACACACGTCCTGCCTCAGTGCTGATTTAATGAACTCTTGTGATAAATTGTGAAACAGTCGACTTAAACTGCAGATTTAATCGTTTATGTTCTTGGACCCGTGCATGTCGCTGAGTCCTCTACATTCTGCAGTGTAAAGTCAGGCAAGTCCCCTGGGTGCCATCACTATCAGTAACAACACATGTTCGTCGACTCAAAAACAAACCAGACCACACACAGGTCTGCAGGGAGAACGGCCGCACTGCTTTACTGAACACTGGATGTGTGCGCCTCTCTTTCACTTCCCCATTTGAAATGAAAGCCAAGCCAATTTCACAAGACTAACAGACTAACATTCACATTATCAAACAGACACACACTCACAAGGTTCAGTGAGCGTACGTTTCTGATCGAGTCTGTGTATTTCTATTGGTTCATAAGCCGTCAGAACTGTAAGTGGCATTGTTTGACAGAAATGGTTTCCATTTACAGAAACTGCAACTTTGTCAAGTTTTCTCTCTCTCTCTCTCTCTCTCTCTCTCTCTCTCTCTCTCTCTCTCTCTCTCTCACACACACACACACACACACACACACACACACACACACACACACACACAAAGCTATGTTAACGAGGTTTCATCTTCCTCTGTAAAGTGTCAGTTTGGATTAAACTGTTGTGTCCAATGGACCATTGAAGAAGTTACTGTGCTGCTAAAGGTGAGATGCAGTTGTGTCATCTTCATGAACCTGGTGATGAAGACACCTCTGTGCATCAAACACTTGCTGCACATCTTCCAGAAGGAACCTCAGTGAGTGGGGATGTTTTGAGGATCCATGTTCCTGGGCTTATGGACCCTGGACTGGTTGCCAGTCTGTTGGTGTAACACAGAGTCACTCGCATTCATGTCTATGGGCCAACATAGATTGAGTGATTGGCCCAACCAGTGCATGTCTCTGGACTGTAGGAGGAAGGAAAGAACCCAATCATACACAGGGAAACATGCACACTACACTAAGAAAGGTCCCCGCTGGACAGTGGCATCAAACCCAGGCCCTTCTTGCTGTAAGGTGATGGTGCGCACCCCCCGACTGACGAGGATTATGAGATGCAAGTTAATGTTATGCCCTAAGACAGCTGGGATAGGCTCCAGTGCCCCCCGCGATCCTGAAAAGGATAAGTGGAAGTTAATGTATGGAAGTATGATTAGAGATTTTTTTTAAACAATTCCAGAATAAAAGGTAACTCACTCCTTACTCCCTCGAGACACAGATCAAAGTTCAGAAGTCACATCAGAAACTCCCGTAACAGGAGAATGAAGCTCTGCAGGTGGTGTCCACCTTAGCTGCTTATGTAGGCTGCGGTCCTCATGCTAATCATGGACACACACCTACAACCAGCATACAGCATCAGGTTTGTATGCCGACCTGACAATACACAGACAGTGTCATGTACCAGTGGTGTGGGATACGAAACAGATGTGCAGTATCGACCCGATAGCAGGACCAGTGTTACTGACATCAGTACTTTCAGCTTATAAAGGTAGGAGGGCTGTACAAAGTGTGAACCCAAGAACAGACTCATTAGGCAAAGACTTTAATTATATAGTCTTAATGTTATAGGCAGGGAGTGTCACAGGAACGAAATCCCCTACAACATACGGACGATTAATTAATTTGATTATTTAAACACAAGACATCAAGATGGGTATTTTCTGGGGAAAGTGGAAGGGTGTTAGCTTACTTGGATTATCGGATGGCACAGTTTTCAGAGGGGCGGGGCCACCAGGTGTGTGTCAGTGACTGTCGCAAACAAAAGAATCAAGACGTCCAACCTTTCTTGGGCAGCAGCAGGAGTCGGCAGGTAAATGTTCAGCAGGTAACGTGATGGCGGACGAGACCAGCATCAGCGAGACGGTGAGAGTGAATGCTGGTGGGCAGGGTAGACTGGAGACACAGAACAAACATTAACACAACTATTTTTACCTTTAAAGTGATTTATGTTCTATTTTATGTGTTTAATTTTAATCATGTAAAGCACCTTGAATTGCCTTGTGCTGAAAGTGTGCTATACAAATAAAATTGCCTTGCCTTAACACAAGGCGTAACAAGACCAGAGAAAACGTGTCAGGCCCAGCGTGAGGTAGCAGACAGTCTAGCAGAGACCGGCAGTCTGAGTTGGTCTCAGATACAGGCCAGGTGAGTGCTGCTGATGAAGCGAGGTGAGGACAGGTGGAACCGAAACTCCACCCAAAGGAGTTCCGGGTCCCACTGCTCCTGAGAAGGCGGGACCTGGACTCAGGAGCAGGAACAGAAAGACATGCCAAAAACCAGACACTCGCCCTGGACCATGACTGATTTATTTTATGGATGGTCATCAATTTGCAAATTGTGAACAGATTTTAATGAGCACTGTGATTTTTACTTTCCACGATAATTAGCACAACAAAACACAACTTTTTTAGCCTTTCATGTGGACTGAAGCTGTGTTTGGAGACCTGGAATGTAGACGTGCCTGTGTCTAAAACACTTTTGGTCAACGTTTGTCATTTAAATGTGCTCTAAATGAAATAGACAAAAATAAAATCAACACAAAAGGTTCCCTCGTTTGTCATTTCCAAAAGAAGTAATTTATCTAAACATGAGTCCGTGGGTCTACAAACTGAACTTAGAGGAAAGAAACAAAGTATCAGGCTGCTGAGGAGCTTTTAATCAGCAAAACAGAAACGTCTGTTTCATTTGCACGTCATCATTTCACATCTGTAAACTTTATTGGTTTGAAATGCTCAAATAAAACTGGCAGTGAAATTACATGTCAGCATTCTTCAATGGGCTGAAAATCCTCGAGACCCTTGTAGTCTTGTGCCTACACAAGTCAGAGAGAAAGACCATTATCTTTGTTTGACTTCCTCTTCTTAGTGTTTGATAAATCTGCGTGGCAGGATGAGCGTGACCTCTTCTTTCAGAGAAACGGAGGTGAAGAAGAGTCCACAGCCGAGCAGACAGACAGACTACACTGCAAACAATCACAAGTCTGCAGGGACCTGTGGTTCAGCTGCACACTGCAGGCCTACTTTTCAATGCATGAGTAAAAGTAACAAAGCAACTTTTACTTACTCCAAAACATGGTCAACCAACTCAACTAGACAAGCTGACAGAGCTTTATTGGCCATAAAACACTAAATACTTTTGTTTTCTGCCAATTAACAAACTGTTTGCTTTTTCCAAAAAAGAGAGAATCTATCTATCAGTATTTTAAAATATCCTCCCGTACGTTTGGACTGTGTAGCAATGCAAACACTGATCGGACGGCCAGTTTTTTGAACGAGAAAACGAACAAGAAGCAGTTTCCGAGTAAAAACCTGCACACTTGAAGGAGACAGGAGAGCCACCTGACAGCCTCTGAGTGGTTTGTGTCTACTGAGCAATCATCGTACACTTCTGTGTGTTAGTTTAAGTAGTGAACGTGACTGAGTACACTAAACATGCAGAGACACACTCACAGAGCCATCAGAGCCCTTTGTCTGAATGACAAGAGCTCTTTACCAACACGCACACACACACACACACACACACACACACACACACACACACACACACACACACATATATGTAGCTAGGCGAGTGGCTCCAGCAGATCCCGGGAACAACATCGGAGATCTCTGCCCAGAAGAGTGCAGTCCTGGGAACAGCAAAGACACTGCGCAGGACCCTGAAGCAAGGGATTTTTTTAATATATCCACGACTGAAAAAGGCTCCTTGCTCAAAGATGCTGCTTCCTGACAACCTGCAACCACAAAATCTACTAGTTCAGCTGCCTTCTGGTGGCTTCTACAGCCTCTGTGAAGCTTTTCTCATATAAAGGATTGATTATTTCCGGTGTGCATCGTGAAGGACTCAAAGTCCAAAAGCACAGACCACAAGAAGCCCAAAACACAAACCAGGACAACAGACAGCAGACTGGAGTACAGGGGCACAAAGACAAAGAGTAAGAAGAAGGACATCACTACGTATACTGGCTGAAGCTTTAGAACATGAGAGAAACTAGATAATAATCAAGACAATCACAGGGTAGAAAGCAAAACAAGACGCAAAAGATAAATAACAAAGTAAAAGAGGAAATAGCCAAAGAGCCCAACTAAATACAGAGACAAGAAAACCCTTAATAAACACGATAAAAAAGCAACAGCAATGAGGAAGGACCGATAAAGGCAAAAACCAAAAGGTAACAATATCACAAAACTGAAAACAAAATAAAAACCAAAGTTTCATTCTAAAAAACACGAGCCGTTCCAGTTATGAGTTCCTTCCAGGAGACAGCACTCACATTTCCCTCCACAGTCTCACACTTTCACTCATCTTTGAACAGTTGTTAGAAAACCAGAACGTGTCATCTGATTGACAAACAGATAAACAAACAAACAAACAACAGAAAGTGATTATGAAATATTTAAAACTTTAGAAAAAAACAAACAAACAATTAAAAAGTGAGAAATGAGAGGTGTTATTGTGCTTCCACAGAGAGCAGGTGAAATGTTTATGTTGGGCAATGTGGAGTCACATGTCAACTTTCAACATTCATCAGGAAATGATTTCACTCGAGTCTCAAACACGCTCTGTGAACGAGCACATCTGACTGTGGGGCCGCACGGACGTTTGAATCAAGGTTTTGGGACTTGAAGATTTTAAAATGTCTGGAGTGAGGGAGGTTACTCATTTTCACCTGAAATGACGACTTCAGAGTTAAGTTACAAACACAAAACGTCTGTTCAGAGGTGACTGTGTTTGCAGCTGAACTCGTCACTTTTATCATAAATTAAGACACATTCCAAAAATGAAAGGTCACATTGTGGTGAAGACATCCATCAAAACACCTCTGACTACAGGGCTGTTAATAAAGTGACAGCCTGGCAGTTGCCTCCACACCTCCTCTATGGCTCCCTCTGCTGGTACCCAACAGTCAGTGCTGCTCCACACACCCCTGCTGAAAGAATTTAAAGTGGATGAACAGAAAAATACATCATTAGTTTATGACAGTTCATATTTTTTCCTTAAAACCTGATTTGAACCTGCAGCAGTTTCTCTAATCTACGTCTTTTATTTCACACATCATTATAATCAATAAGCACTGAGAGCTGAATCAATGATTACTGGTATGGAACAGCTTTTTGTCAGTACTGAAGGTTTAATCCTACAAATAAAAAAGCAACCTATGATGTGATTTATGCTCCACACAGCACACGCCTGTAAATCGCAGTGCAAACTGGGCATGTGCAGCTCCAGGCTTGATCACTGCTGTGATACCTCATTCAGTGACGCTGACAAATTAAATCCATTAGATTTAATGCAGCCAGTATAGTGTGAACATATAGAGAGTCAGTGATTTTACCTCTTGTTGACCTGCTGTCCTTCTGTAGCCTTGCTGTTAGCATGTCTTAGCATGTTTCCACTGAGGATTTACACATTCAAGAGATTCAGCTGATTTTTCCAACACTATGTGTGAATGTGTGTGTGAATGGGTGAATGACTGAATGTAGTGTGAAGCGCTTTGGGGTCCTTAGGGACTGAGTAAAGCGCTATACAAATGCAGGCCATTTACCATTTACCATTTTCCCTCACTTGCCCACAGAAACTGCAAAAAAAAAACAACCCCAAAACAAATAAACAAACAAATAACAAGAGCCACATCATAGACTACTGTAAAGTTAGCATGTTAAATATTAAAGCTTATGACAGTACAGTTAGTAAAAGGCTGAAGAAGCATGGCTGGTTGGAAAGTGTTTGAAAGACTCTTCTGTCTATAAAGAATATGCAGCATAGCTTAGATTTGCAAAGTTGCGTCTGAACAAATTAAAACTTTTGGAAGAACATCCTGTGGAAAGATAAAGATAAAGTGTAGGTGGTTTTCCATAATGCACAGCTGAGTGGCTGACATCCAGAAAATCTGGACTGAAAGACAGCACAGAGGCACTAATCATGGCAGCACAAGAACAAGCTCTGAGTACAAGATCCATAGAGGCTGGGGTCTATCACACCAGGCAAGACCCCAGGTGCAGGCTGTGTAAAGATGAGACAATCCAGCACATAACAGCAGGGTGCAAGACGCTAGCAGGCAGGGCATACATGGAACGCCATAACAAAGTGGCCGGCATAGAATACAGAAACATCTGTGCCGAGTATAACCTGGAAGTCCCGAGGTCAAAATGGGAGACGCCCCCAAGGGTGATGGAGAATGACCGAGCTAAGATCCTGTGGGACTTCCAGATACAGACGGACAAAATGGTGGTGGCTAACCAACCGGACATAGTGGTGGTAGACAAACAGAAGAAGACGGCTGTAGTGATCGATGTAGTGAATGACAGCAACATCAGGAAGAAGGAACACGAGAATCTGGAGAAATACCAAGGACTCAGAGAAGAGCTGGAGAAGATGTGGAGGGTGAAGGTAACAGTGTCCCAGTGGTAATCAGAGCATTCGGTGCAGTGACTCCCAATCTAGGTGAGTAGCTCCAGCAGATCCCGGGAACAACATCGGAGATCTCTGTCCAGAAGAGCGCAGTCCTGGGAACAGCTAAGATACTGCAGGACCCTCAAGCTCCCAGGCCTCTGGTGGAGGTCCCGAGCTTGAAGGATTGACCCCCCGTGGGGTTTTAGTGGTGTATGTCTTATTTGAAAGTATAACTAACAGCATCTAGTTCTCTATCCATATTTACAGTAATAATAGTCAGCTTATTTCACAACAACCTTATTTTTATGGTACTCTCAGTATCATTAGCTAAGCTAATCTTAGCTACTAATGTACTGTTAGCTACTCTGTTAGTGGTGGGAGTTGATAGTATGTGGCATAAGTTAGTTACTATTACCTCTATATTACTGAGCTGTAATAGAAAGTGCTGCTGAATTAGTCTGTGGATGTAAGATGTGCATCCAAAGACTGGATGGTCTCAGACACCTTTTGTCTGTCTGTTTGGTCAGGAGGGACTTCCTCATATTTTTAAATACACAAAATTTACCAACTAGGCGTGTTTCCTGCTTCTTTTTAGATCTCCAAAAACTGTATTTCCCCCAAACGCCATATTAAAACTTCACATGTGAGTGAATGCAGCCCTGCTCTAAACTTTCCTGGCTTTAACATTAGATTGTCTTCATTCCAGGATGTCCTTCAGTGCTATTTGTTTGGAGTGTAACTTACAATAGAGGTCAGTAGTAGAACAGACACAGGAAGCTGGCAGGGAGCTGCCAGAGTATGAAGAGGAAGAGCACACAGAGAGAGGAACAGAGACAGGGACAGTTCGCAGCACAGCCCCACTGCTGTGATCAAAAGACATGGATGACCTCAAGAATATTACTCGATATGAAGTATACGGTTTTCTACAGAGAAAAATGTAAATGACACATAAATACAAATACAGCTCAGTCTAAAGAGACAATATGAATGGAGTCTCAAGAAAGTACCGAGCTCACACATTTCTACTACAAAATATCTTTCAGTG